>NC_052508.1:64752916-64825823 GCF_014356525.2 Nilaparvata lugens | reverse complement strand
TCCTCATACAAAATTCACCGAGATCTGTATTTCCTGAAGAAATTTCTCCATGATTTTTTCGTCTAAACTACTCGATCTATGGAGTACAGTTCCGTGAGCGATTTCCCCGTTAACATCGATAACAACGGAACAATACCCGCGGGGATATGTCGCGCCGTTTTCTTTGTGTAACTATGAGTAATTTCATCAGAATGGAATCATCCATCATCATTATCGATATTAACAACGTATGTTTCTAAATCCGCGTAAATGGTGTACTTTTGCTTCAACGTCGCGCCTAGTTTCTTGAATTTAATTGTCTCTCCGCGTTTAGGATATGAAACCGCTGAGATTCAAACTTGCAACACGTTCCACATGTTTCAACAAATTTGCTTTAACCGTCTACATTTCGAGTTTTGTCTGATGTGAACCGTTGAAAACAGAAATTGCAAACTGTACTTGACCCTTGTGTTTGAAAGGTGGAGAGAAGACGAGATCCCGTTTTTTCCCGTTCGTGGTATTACTAAACAGAATGAGTTTTTCCTGCATCGCTTTTAGCATTAAAAGATTAATTTGGTGTTTACGCGTGCGAAAATGCTTGTACGGAAGGGGAAAAACTTTTTGTTGTCATACGTGATGACGTGAATTGCAATGTCCTGATTGAGTATTTCAAATTTCTTAATATTGCGTGTCGTCACCGGGAAATTTACACCTCGCGTATTAAGTGTGTGAGCAAACTTACTCAAATACTTTACAGTCAGGTGTGAGTCCTTTGCTTCTGATGGAAATACGCGAGCACTGACCATAAAAAGCATTTTTCGTCAGAGAGATTTTTCACATTCATAATACAATTTTTGTTTTTCAAAAACTGGGGTGTCTGAATGAAACTGGATGTGTCTATTAGTAAATTTAATCACGTTCAATCCAGTGATTCAATTTTCTTTAGCACCCTCCACTCCCGTGTCTTACAAAAATTTTCAAAAGATGAGAGGATTTTTCTCACAGCTAACATGAAATGCTCATTAAACTCTTCATAGTTCTCAAGCACATTTAGTGCTATGTTGGAGTAACTATGTAGATTTATTAGAGATGAGACAGAGTCACCACCTGCTTGTCATCCCTCACCACTAATTTATACAGCAAAACGTTGAGGACTATGACCATTTTACATTCCCTCATAGCGTGCGGCATGTTCCCTAATTATATCGAAAACTCGACGTTTCGAGCTCTCGAGCACGCTGGTGATGTCGATATCCTCCTCATCGAGGGTGATGCGATGCGGGCTGTGCGCAATTGATACCACGTAGTCTGCGTTCCCTCGGCATGATTCTGAAAAAACAAAACGATCAGGATGAGATAGAGTACAACAACATGTTTAGTTGTGAATTGTCATTGGTAGAAGAAGGGTGTGTGAAAATGATATCTCAAGATCACATATGTTGCATGAAAGATTAAGATTATTATCTTTTGATAAAAGATGGTTGAAATCTTCTCCGCATTTGTCCGCGAAAACATGGCGAAAGAGGGATTTATATTCTCATCTCCCCAGACATTGTGCGATGTGTATTTTGTTCAATTTATTTGGAAAATGGGAAGAAAGTGACATACCAGCAATAGAACATGCAAGGTACAGTCCAAACTGTAGAAGGAAAGATAATATAAATTGAAGAGGAGAATTACGATAATATATTCTATGAGAATATGAAGAAAGATATTCAACTTTTAATTGTGTAGAAGATTCATCCGTCCAAGGAGAGTACTTTGAAAACTACCTCCACACCATCTACATTGTGACTTTTTTAAATCATTACGCAATAAAGCAGAGTATTTTGCAAGAAATGGTTATTTCTTACATAAAAATCCATTCTATCTGCAATGTGTCTATTTAATATATTATCGGTGAACCAACTGAAAAAGTAATTCATTTACCGTTTTGTTTATACGATGAGTGTGAGAAAGAAGAGCGGGGCTTGGATGTTCCGGATATAGCATATTCTAAAGATAAATCGCATGCATGCAGTATATTGTAGAAGGTTTTTCTCCTCCGAGGAGAAAACCTGTCCTCGGAGGAGAAATAGTCGTCGGAGGAGAAAACCTCTCCTCGGAGGACTATTTTCCTCCTCAGAGGATAAAATCAAAGTAAAAATGTACTTACATGTAGTGCTTGATGCTGCGTGAATCTCCTCGAGTGTAGATAGCAGGATACAGGTGTATAGCAGGATACAGGTGTAGATGATTATGCTATGATTGATTCCTCTCATGTGACCGCCCTATGATTCCTCTCCAGCTGGTTGTCTTGACGAGAGCTCAACTGGTTATGAGGTTCGGACTCGAGTTGAGAGGTGAGAAAATGCTGTGAAAACAATAAATATTTAATAACTGAATCGAGAATGCTATTCCTCTATGTTGTGAAATATTTAATAACTGAATCGAGAATGCTATTCCCCTATGGTGTGAAATATTTATTAGAAATAGAGTGCTATAAAGTACAATAAATTATCGCTAGAGTGTGCTTTTCATAATAATAATAATAATAATAGCTGGAGCAAGGTACTCTGTTAGTTGTGATCTTCTCTTTGCTGATACACATCAAGCTAGTTTACTGAGATGGATAATGTGTTTGGTGTGGAGAACAAGTCTTCAGATTTGTTCGTTCAATTCATTATAGATAGACATTTTAATCAATTAATGAATACCATTCTGTTCCTTTAGAAAAAATGAGATATCAATATAAATTAAGTGAACTCTTGGACACGCACCTAGATATATTGGCACAGTTAGCAGAAAAAGGATGGACAATCTACAATATTTAACTTTTGTGAGAGACTATGAAAAATTAGGAGTTTGGCATAGTGATAACTAGAATCATATTCTTGTTTGTGATTTATACGTTCATCATGATATTCTGGGGCGATGGTGACTTCCCTATTATTCGTGAGATGTCCGTGCGCCCATCTTAAAGACTCTATCGATAAAATTAAAAAAGTTATAATAGAAAACAATGCTCATTTAACAGAAGAACAATTAAATCAAGTTATCTGGAATTTTTTTCGAGATTCTGCAGATGAGACAGGCTTAGAACAGGATTGACAAAGAAAGATCAAATCAAGTATGTGTACAATATTGTAAATAAATGAAATGCAACAACTTTGCTACAGTTAAAATATTAAAATGTCATATTGATGATAGAAAACGCTGACAAGATTCATGTTTGAAAAATGAGATGCTCTTACTTTGATGTTGAAGGATCTAACATTGATTAACAAAATTAGAATCATGGGTTTATTGAGATTTCTAGCAATGTCTCATGCTAAGTTCTAGACGAGATTTTTTTTTTTTTCATCTTCTAACACATGGATGCTATTCGAAAAATGATTGTGTGTGGCATACTTACAATCTGATAACGATCTGGGAGCACGTGTTGTTGTTGGGGGAGAAATTCGAATTTTTTTCGCCTTGTGGCACGCTCTCGCTCGCACGTGTCTGGAACAGAGAGAGAAACGAATGCTATATAAACACGAGCGATGAGAGGAAAATCACCATTTACATCAGAGACAACAGAGACTTCACACACACACACACGAGATGAGTTCGCCGTCCTTTATCCTGCCGGATAGCCCGCCTCCGCAGCATGTGCTAAACTACTGGCAGCGCAAAGCTGCCGAGTCCTGTGCCAGCTCTTCTGCTGCTCCCGCCTCCGCTCCTGCCTCCACTGCAGCCGCTCCACACCGTCCGACATCACCAGGGGGCGAGATGGTGATTCCGGACATCCCCATCCAACGCTTGCGTCCAGCAGCTACGTGGGCTCCGCGGCGTGCTGTGTTGACGACGCTGTCGAACAACATCAGGCAGAGGCAGGCGAAGAGGAAACTCGACTTCGAGGAGGGTGAAGTCAGCGGCGAAGAGGATAGCGTGCTCCCTCAATCAAAGGTTAGTTTCAACAAATATTATTAACTTGTGTATGCACAGATTTTTTATCAATCAATCACAGAAAAAAAATCTGTGCATACACAAGTTAATAATATTTGTTGAAACTAACCTTTGATTGAGGGAGCACGCTATCCTCTTCGCCGCTGACTTCACCCTCCTCGAAGTCGAGTTTCCTCTTCGCCTGCCTCTGCCTGATGTTGTTCGACAGCGTCGTCAACACAGCACGCCGCGGAGTTCACGTAGCTGCTGGACGCAAGCGTTGGATGGGGCTGTCCGGAATCACCATCTCGCCCCCTGGTGATGTCGGACGGTGTGGAGTGGCTGCAGTGAGGCAGGAGCGGAGGCGGAGCAGCAGAAGAGCTGGCACAGGACTTGGCAGCTTTGCGCTGCCAGTAGTTTAGCACATGCTGAGGAGGCGGGCTATCCGGCAGGATAAAGGACGGCGAACTCATCTCGTGTGTGTGTGTGAAGTCTCTGTTGTCTCTGATGTAAATGGTGATTTTCCTCTCATCACTCGTGTTTATATAGCATTCGTTTCTCTCTCTGTTCAGACACGTGCGAGCGAGAGGAAAATCACCATTTACATCAGAGACAACAGAGACTTCACACAACACACACGAGATGAGTTCGCCGTCCTTTATCCTGCCGGATAGCCCGCCTCCGCAGCATGTGCTAAACTACTGGCAGCGCAAAGCTGCCGAGTCCTGTGCCAGCTCTTCTGCTGCTCCCGCCTCCGCTCCTGCCTCCACTGCAGCCGCTCCACACCGTCCGACATCACCAGGGGGCGAGATGGTGATTCCGGACAGCCCCATCCAACGCTTGCATCCAGCAGCTACGTGGGCTCCGCGGCGTGCTGTGTTGACGACACTGTCGAACAACATCAGGCAGAGGCAGGCGAAGAGGAAACTCGACTTCGAGGAGGGTGAAGTCAGCGGCGAAGAGGATAGCGTGCTCCCTCAATCAAAGGTTAGTTTCAACAAATATTATTAACTTGTGTATGCACAGATTTTTTTTCTGTGATTGATTGATAAAAAATCTGTGCACATACGAGTCTTTGATTATTTGATATGAATATTATTTGATCTGAATATTATTTGAACTGATTAGAATGCAAGCAATATTTCCTCGAACTGATTAGAAATGGTATTATGAGATATTATCGTTTGAAGTATTCAATCATGCATAAATGTCACCAATATTATTTGAAGTGGTTGGAATGTAAAGGAAATTACGAACCGAATTGATGCTAAGGAAATATTATTTGAACTGCTTAGATATATTATTTAAAGTAGCCAATCATGCAACATGTTACCAATATTATTTGAAGTGCTTGGAATGTAAAGAAATTACGAACCGAATTGATGCTAAGGAAATATTATTTGAACTGCTTAGATATTATTATTATTTAAAGTAGCCACTCATGCAACATTGTTACCAATATTATTTGAAGTGCTTGGAATGTAAAGGAAATTACGAACCGAATTGATGCTAAGGAAATATTATTTGAACTGCTTAGATATTATTATTATTTAAAGTAGCCACTCATGCATAAATGTCACCAATATTATTTGAAGTGGTTGGAATGCAAAGGAAATTACGAACGAATTGATGCTAAGGAAATATTATTTGAACTGATTAGATATTATTGTTAAAAGTACTCGATCATGCAACAATGATATTTCAATAACTGATATTACTCACTTTATGCAGAGAATTCGATGATAATCTGATGTAGAGATCTGAAACAAATAAGACACTAATCAAATATTTTTCAACAGAAACGTATGCTGGATGAGGACTCCTCTCTCGTACCCTTAATAAAGGAGGCTGAATTGGGCTTTGTAGAACTCGTTAACAAACCACTACCCAAGCCATGGGTCCCGTTGCGCGAGTTAGAGGAGGATCAACCATACCGCATCGTGTCGGCGAGGGAGCACACAAACCAGCACGGCCGACGCATAATTTTAAAAATAATCAATGCAGGAAGCAAATGCGAGGTGTATCTACCTCAAAGATTCGCTTCCTGCATTGATGCGGGAAAAATTCTGCAATTCAACGAAACGTGTAAAAATTATGTGTTAGTAGTTACGCATAAGTGCCCAAATTGGACAGATATAAAAATTGTTAAAGCTTAACAATTTTTATATCTGTATACAATTTGGACACTTATGTGTTACGAATTGTATAGATGTATGTGAATAGTTGAATAGATCAATAAAATGTGTGTATATTTGATAAAAAATTGTTTTCAATTCTTACCTGTTGTTGTTGACGATGTTGATAAGTTTGTAATGAATATCACACAGAAGAAGAAGAAATGCTTCAGCTGCTCTGTTGTGAATGATAATTTAAATAAGGTGAGCCCGTCTTTTATAGTTTGTTGTGAGCATGCTCAGTAGACTCAGCGCTAGAGGTAAGCGCTGGCAGCTTCTCGCCCCCTCCTTCTCGTGCTCCCACAGATGTGGGTGGCCCAGCATCATTTCTTCCCTTTTCAAATCACATTCACCTTTCAGATTTGAAATAATATTCTTATCATTCAAGCAATGTATCACTTCAATCTGACAGTATAGCATTAGATGTAGAAATATGAATTCACTTCCAACTCATTGGTTGAACATTAAACCAAATCAAGTTGATGTACACCAACCTCAGTTAATGTTCAACCATTGAGTTGAAAGGTAATGAAAAATGGTATGTAGGAGAAAAAAGCAGAGTTCGAGAAAAAAGCAGAGTTCGAGGAAACGGGGTAAAGGAATCTTGAGTTCAGCGGCAAGAGTTTTTAAAGGTTTGGCAGGTAATGTAACATCAACTATTCTAAATAAGGTAATTGATAACCTTGGGGAAGAATATCATATTCCCGGATACGAGTGGTGTGGCCCGGGCACGAAGGTTAATGAAAGGTTAAAGAGAGGTGATCAAGGCATAAATTCGTTAGATAAAGCTTGCAAGGCCCACGATATAGCCTATACTCAAAATAGTGATAATAAAACTCGGGCGGTAGCTGACAGGGCTCTAGCGAACGCTGCATGGGACATTTTCAAAAATCCTCAAACACCCCTTGCCGAGAAAGCACTTAGCTATCTTGTTACAAACGTTATGAAAGCTAAAGCGGCGTTTGGTGGGACTTTGAGAAAGAAGAAGAAGAAGAAGGGGGAGAGGAGAAGTTATAGTAACGATATTAGACGCAAAGCTATAGCTCAGTTGAAAAAGCATATTGCAGGAAAAGGATATTTTTTGAAGCCTTTTCCTAAAAGTGGTGGCAGACTTCTACCCCCACCCCCACCAGCATCATATGGAGTGAGTTTATTCCTCAAGTTAAGAAACGTAGAACAACGAAGAAGAGTAGGAAGAAGAAGAAGAAGAAGACATGAATATTGAAGGAGAATTGAGTAATTATGATTTGATTGATTGGTCGAAATTATTACAGATTTGGTTAAGAGGCATATATATGCTAGATGCATTACCCAAAAAAATTCTAAAAAACGAGAATGCCATTGTGAATTTAGCAAGGGAAAGCGAGGATGGGACACACTGGGTAGCATATAAGAAAATTGGTTCTAATGTTTGGTATTTTGATCCGATTGGAAATTTACAACCTCCATACGAATTGGACAAATATTGGAAAAAAGAAAATGGAGTAAATATATTTTATAATGTAGAGCATATGCAACCATTAAATAGCGATTTTTGTGGTCATCTTACATTATTGTTTCTTGCAAATCAGTTGTAATTAAGTGATTGTGGTGAACACACAAGATGGTGGTTATTACATTACGATCTAACACAAGTGATCTCTATGAACATTTACAAGAAATTATAGAATTGGATAAAAATCGCGAATGGGAAATTGGATTGATTAATTTTTCCAGTTACAATAGTATTGCAAACATTAACAAAGGAACAAATTCCAGCTTCAAATATGGTGATAGATTAATCGAGTTGGATACTGGTGCATATGAAGTTGAGGATATTATAAAATCTTTAAAGAATAAATTGAATATTGATGACAAGAAGAATAAACTTATTATACGTGCAAACGTAAATACTATGAAGATTGAAATTCATTCTGATAAAGCCATTGATTTAACACGTTCTGATTCGATTGCTAAGATACTTGGTTTTGATAATGTTGTTTTGCAGCCAAATAAATGGCATTATTCCAAACATTTGGTTAACATAACAAGCGTTGACAGTATTCTTGTTGAGTGTAATTTAGCTTGCGGCAGTTACTCTGAGGGAAAACAAAAACATGTAATCTACGAATTTTTACCAAAGGTTCCTAGCGGTTATTTAATAAACGAAGTACCATCACCGATTATTTATGTACCTTTGAATACGCATCAAATTCAAACTATTAATGTAAAGGTAACGGACCAGAACGGATCGTTTATTGATTTCCGCGGAGATACAATTACAATTAGGTTGCACATACGTGAAAAGTAATGGGTTATCTTATTTTCAACCCACGTTTGAATAAGACCAATCAAGTCATTAGAGAAAGGAACGCGATAGCGACAACACCTAAAAACAAACGTGCTTTGTCGGCTAAAAGCGCGAGAATATTAGAAAAGTTGGGTTTTATAGTCGATTGGCGACATGTTAGGCGGGGGAGCGGCGGCAATTAGTGAAATTCTGGATGTGGAGACAGACCTTCAGTTTTATAATGATATTACTAAATTCCAATTTCACACTCATACAGTTTATTTGGGACAGGAAATAAAAAACTCTGACGAGGCACGTATTGGCATAAATTCTTTAGATGTCTATTCTTTACCTTGTAAATCATTCATATTGATTGAGGGAACAGTTAACTGTACAAAACCGGGAAAAGACCCACCCGATACACCAGTTGCAGCAGACTATAAATTAAGCAGTAACGTAATCGGTAACCTTTTTGACGAAATACGATATGAATTAGCAGGTCAGCAAATTTCTAAATCAAGATTGATTGGATTAACATCCACAATTAAAGCTATATTGGTGAAAAATACTCTCGATAAAAACACATATCACTTGGCTGGTTTTGACAGAGCAGGATATGAGCTAACGGATAATACATTCACTTTCTGTGTTCCGCTGAAATTAATCCTCCCGTTTTTTGAAGATTTTCAAAGAATAATTTTAAATTTGAAACAGGAACTCGTCTTATTGAGGTCACCGACAGATCTAAATTGTGTTGAGTCTCAAAGCGGAACAAACGTTAGTGTGAAAATTACAAAACTGCAATGGCGCATGCCCTACATAACTTTAGAAGATCATGTAAGACTGAAATTTTTGAGACTGCTCGATGCTGACACTCCACTGAAATTAGGTTTCCGCCATTGGGAAATTTGTGAATTACCAAATTTGCAAAATTCACTTAACCATTCTTGGGCAGTTCGTACCACATCGAGTTTTGATAGTCCAAAATATGTTATAATTGCATTTCAAACTGATCGTAAGAATAAAATTAAAAAATCAATATCTAATTTCGATAGCTGCGGTATTTACAATGTTAAAGTATATTTGAACAGTGAGTATTATCCATATGAAAATCTGCTAGGTAAGAAGGAGGTTTTATACCGGATGTTCTTGGATTTCGCGCCCTCGTATTATAATCATTCAATCAATAGCGAACTCGGAACAGAAATCGATTTTAAAACATTTTGTGAATCAACACCGCTGATTGTTGTAGATTGTTCACACCAACCAAGTCATTTGAAATCATCGACAGATGTTCGTATTGAAATGGAATTTAAAAGTGCAGTACCTGCAAATACTTCCGTGTATTGCGTTTTAATTAGCGATCGTGTGATGGAATACACACCTCTCATGAGTATGGTGAAAGAAGTTCAGTAATTGTTGATAGAGTGCATCACTGCAGGTTATATAAGGTGTGTACTGCGACAAATGTAAGCCATTATCAGTTTCACCTTTGAACAGCCAACATGTCCTATTCTTTGTGTTCTGATATTTTGGACAAGCCACAAACTCGCTCTATTGGTATTCAGTGCGATCTTGATAGTTTCTATTATGAAGCAAGGTGCAGTACGCCGAAGCCGCTGGAGGTGGAGGAGGAGGAGGAGGGGAGAGACGCAGGATTACCGAACCCACTGCAGGTGGAGGAGGACAAAGGAGGATTCGAGGAATCCGCCGCCGCTGAGGGGAGAGACAAAGCTCGCGAAGAGAAAGAAGGTCAAGCGAGTGCTAAAATTGCTACGGTTGATCTTCACTGGTTTAAACAAGATTGTAATCAAATTATTGTGAAAGAACTTGCCATAATTGATCAGTTTAATAATTATATTGTGTTCCATTTCAAATCACCATTTGCAAAGACAGAATTGAGTGCAAAATTGTATAACGATGTAACATGGTTAGAACGTCACTATCATAAAATAAAATGGGAAGATGGAGATTTAGAATACAGTGAGTCATTAATACGTGATTACCTTGCAGCTTATGAGAAAATTTTCACAAAAGGAACTGAGAAAGCAAAGTTTTTAAGAAGATTGCATAGCAACGTACAATGCATACCAGAGGATTTTCCAAAACCTGATTTCAGCTTTTTCACTAGTTCATGGTGTTATGCTGCATGCAACATTCATAAAAATAAACCACATTCTCGCTGTGCGTTATTCTCTGCTCAACATTATAATTCTTTGTTGTTTAAAAATATGTATCAAACAAATAATTTCTTGTGCGAAAACAATCGAATGCAAAGTATGAAAATGGCTCCAATGTACACAAATTCACAGAAAAGAAACTTTGCTCGTTATGGATTCTTCTACAACGGAAAGGATCTACAGTGTGTTTATTGCCTGCATGCATTGAGACTGCATAAAGCGTGTACATGTTGTCTATCGTCAATTGATGAAGAAAGACCGCTTAATTACTCTATAATAGTTCCTGCCTACACTTAGTTTTCTTCATTCGCTCAACAACATGGATCCGAGAAAGTGGTTGGCTCCCGACAACGAATTGGAAGTGAGGTTAAAAAACTGTATTGATTGGTACGATGAGTGTGAAAGTGCAATTAGGAAATCAACTCCTGAAAATTATAGTTTGGCGAAGCAATTGAAAGACATTTTTCTAAGCACGGTGAATTTAAATGATATAAGAGACTATCTATGTTATTATCGTCCTCATAATTTATGTATAGATAAGCTAATTAGAATTGAAGATGAAGTTATGTATTGTTGTAGTGAAATGTGTAAATAAACGTTTTCTGCCTTCAAACGATTTTTCATTCCGATATCCCATTCACGTTTTTTAGTTTAGTTGCTGCTTAGAGCTAGAGCAGACACCACGTGTGGGGTAATCTTTAGTGCACGTGCGCCTATAACACGTGCATCTCATCAATTTAGAGCTAGAGCAGACAGCACGTGTGGGGTAATCTTTAGTGCACGTGCGTCTATAACACGTGCATCTCATCAATTTAGAATTCTTTCCCCCTCATTCGAGTCACGTCAAACATCTGCGAGATGCAGTGTTATGGTTTTTCAAAATTCAAAAAATTATCTCGTCTCTTGATGTCAATTTCATTTAATGAATTTGATTCAATTGCGAAGAATATTAAATTTTCAACAGGATGTCAAGATGTTGATTTACCGTTAACAAAAACAGAAAATGTACACTTTTCGATTCTATCTGAGATTTTCGAACTGCTCAATATTCTAGACAGCGGTCATCTACATTATGATTGTACAAATGATTCGTCATTATCTGTTGTTAAAAATTCCGATGAACTTTGGAAATGCTTGTACGATATTGCAGATAAAAAATGTAAAAGAACGTAGAGATTTATAGCATTAGATGAGAGAGAATTTCTCAATTCAATTAGATATAGAGAGAGTCATTGACCTCACTTTGGATTAGAGTAATATGGATTCACTTTAATCTGTCACCAAGGGAATTTTTCCCTCTCATCTATACTGGGAGAGAATTTCTCAATTGATTCTTATCTCCTTTCCTTTCGGAAAGGGCGCGGGAAAGAGATGGCACGAGTAAAAGAAGGAGATCTCTATCTCTTGAACCTGTCATCGTAGTAGAGTGAAATGGATTCACTTCAATTTGTCAGTATAGCATTAGATGTAGAAATATGAATTCACTTTAATTTGACACCAAAGGAATTTTTCCCTCTCAAAGAGATTTTTTCCCCACATCTATCATTCACCTCAATCTGTCAGCATAGCATTAGATGTAGAAATATGGATTCACTTCAATTTGACAGTAGAGAGAGAGGGAATTTTTCCTCCTAAAAGGGAAATTTTTTTTCCCTCACCTGGAGAGAGAGAGGGAGATATCTTACCCCCCTCACCTCCACTGGACAGGGGGAAGGGGAAATCTATTTTTAGAAAGAGAGAGAAAGATATATCTCCCTCTCTCTCTATCCCCCTCACCTCCACTGGACAGGGGGAAGGGGAAATCTATTTTTAGAACACCCCCCGCCCTACAGGCGGGAGGAAGGGGAGGAGGGATGGACGAGGGGGGAGAGGGGGGAGGGGGATTTCGAGCAAAAAAGCTTCCTCAATCTCCCAATCCTTCTCTACTTAAAGCACTGAAGAATTACAAAAATTATAATGATACGAAATAGTATTTTAAGCCACAAGGACGGTAAGGAGCCTTTTGCAGGCGAGAATGATGTTTCTAGTCGAGGCGTTTGCCGAGACTAGAATTTCATTCGAGCACTGCAAAAGACATTCACGTCCAAGTAACTTACACTATTTTTTGTCATAATAATCTAGAAAAGAATAATTGAGAAACAGAAAACATTACCTGCTTATGCTGACATTACTAAATGCATTCTATAAACATAATCTAGTTTACAAGTTTCGAATAAGGAATTTCTGGATTGTAGTTGACAAAACGTCCCCCTGAAGTGCTAAAAGGCGGTTTTTGAACCAGTTTTGCTGTTCCTAATTCGGAACTAGGAAACATACTCGACTGTAAAGAAATCATATCATCATATGATTTTATTACAGTATAGTATGCTGTAATGAGAATCATATGTTTATTTGTTCTACAATCAGCTGTTTACCGGCTTGATTTCATGGATGTACAACAACTGAGATTGAATAACTACAAAAAAATGTTTGAAGCCTTTCGCTGATGACACAAACTGTATGTCGAACATGTGTGTTCATACATGTTCAACACACTTGTCCTAACATTAGTGGCCACCCCAAGGAAAGGGCTATTAATCCTTGCTCAATTATCAATGTAAAATGTCCGAATATTTTATGGAAAGCATTAAAATTGATTGAGAAAAGATTATGTTTTGTTCTTCATAATTTACTTTTACAAACAACATTTAGTATTAAATTGATTGGGGGAGATTAACCTCCAGCTATATCCCTCAAAAAATGTTGATAAATGGCAAAAACCGAAAAAAATAGTCTTCACTTTCACTTCCAATAGTTGTGTATTTACTTTCAGCATTGAAATATTTATACAAGCCAGAATTTTATTCCTATGACTGCTCTCTTGTTCTGTTACTTTACTTTATCTGGCTCTTCAGTCCTGGGTGGACCTTGGCCTCCTCTACATGACGCCTCCATACATCCCGCTCTTGTGCTCCCTGCCGCCAGTTCGCCACACCTAGCACACGGAGATCTTCCACCACATCGCTGATCCATCTTCTTCTTGGCCTTCCTCTTTTTCGGGTGCCCATCATCCTTTCATCAATAATCCAATCCATCATCATTATTCGTTTTTTATTTCCATTTCCTGTTCCATTTCCTTTGTTCCGGTCCCATATCCGAGGCATCATTAGAGTTTTCTGAACACAAAACTTTCTACAGTAAGGAGTAGTTAGCACCTCGACCAACCCCCAACCTGGAGGACCAGAGTCGTTTGTATAGAGTTGCCTTCTCCTAGGCACTCGCTTCCACCGCAGCTTTCAGAGCGTAACCTACCCTGGATTTAATTCGGG
The DNA here is from genome assembly GCF_014356525.2 of Nilaparvata lugens. Classification (NCBI taxonomy): domain Eukaryota; kingdom Metazoa; phylum Arthropoda; class Insecta; order Hemiptera; family Delphacidae; genus Nilaparvata; species Nilaparvata lugens. The sequence continues at coordinate 64,812,004 of NC_052508.1, read as the reverse complement.
TTAACTCCGTAGGCTCTTCTGCCCTCTCTGCCGGTGGGATTTCTCCTCATCCGCCTTCGAGGCCGTTGGCCGGTTTGCTAGTTTTGGTCCACCCCGGCTATTTCATTTCACCGGTACCACCCATATCTGGGAGGCATTCCCCTATCCGCCACCTGGGGAGGCGCCCGATGGAGGACAAGCAACCCCTCACGGGCTTGTTCTGTTACTATTCTAATTTAATTTGAGACAATTTTCTCTGTTCCTTATTCTGTATCGTGTTTCAGTATATTATTTTGACTCGAGTATTCATCAGATTTGTTATTCAATTTCCTTGTTTTCCAGCTCCCGTTAATTGGAGCCTTGATAGATGCAAGAAACTTGTCAAACTCTTGATGAAGAAAGCAGATATTGATGACTCAAGGGCAGATGTTGTCACTGCCCTTGAGTCTATTGAGCTGGATTGTCGTGATTGGAAAGAAATCGCGAAGAAGCTAGGTGTCAACTGGTATCACGTCTGCTTTTTTTGGAAGACTCAGCTCTCACAGTTGATTTGTGCCAGTACGTGTATATCGAGGAACAAATTGCGTAGTTTTCTGATCATATGGTGAGTTGATATATTCGATAATATTGTCCATAAACGTTAATCTTTTATCATTTCTGTTTGCTTCTGCATTCTTGGTTATTTTTACCATGACATTTTGGGAGCATACATGGAAACCCCAATACTTTGCTTCCTGATCATACAGTTATTGCAATGTTTTACAACATAATGAAAGATGAAAAAAATAGAGATGAATATTAAAACTATCAAATCTTATTGAAACAATAACAGAAAGCTATATCCAGTTATTTACGACATCTCTCTAAGGCTAGGCACACACCAGTTAGTGAAGACAAGACAAGACATGATCAGACACTTTCCGTGTCACAATACTTCACATAGTTGCTTATGAAGACATGTCTTATTGCTATGACTAATCTGTGTGTTTTGCGTCATAAGCAACAAAGTGAAGCATTGTTCCTGATCATGTTTTGTCTTGTCTTGACTAACTGGTGACGTGGTGACTAACGTTTAGTCACAATACTTCACATAGTTGCTTATGAAGACATGTCTTATTGCAATGACTAATCAGTGTGAGTTGCGTCACAAGCATCTATGTGAAGTATTGTGACTAAACGTGTATGATCATGTCTTGTCTTGTCTTGACTAACTGGTGTGCTCCTAGCCTTGAACCTCACATCTATGAAAGGAATCCTCCATTTTATTATTTCAATTATGGTTTAGTTGTTATGGAAGAGCACGGATGAGTTGGAGGGACAAGAATGCATGAATAAAATAGCTATTTATGTATTAAGAGCGTAATGCGCGACTTTATCGCTCGCGCAAACAATTATCACGCGACGCGAAGCGGAGCGTGATAATTTTGCAAGAGCGATCAAGAAGCATTACGCGCGAATTACATACAAAATTTTTTCTACAACTGCCCAAACCTGTTAAATTACTTACATCGGCGGAGTTAATAATAATTCGTCTTCACTGATATCCATCATGGCTGCATAGTACAGAACCGGTACAATACTACAATTATTACCGTTTTTTTAGGTTAAGATCTGAGCTACTTTTGGCGAGCTGCTTACCATCAGCTAATTAGCGAGCGTAAAGAAACTCTTCAGCACATGCGCGAATGATTAGCGAGCGTAAAGAAAATCTACTGCACATGCGCAGATGGTTAGCGAGCGAAAAAATAGATTCTCCTCAGAAATAAGCTGTTTTACGAGGAGAATTGAGTATGTAAATTCTTTTTTTACGCGCAGTTGTGGAAAAAAGCGTTTTCAATATAGAAAATAAGAAATACATTCATAACAACGAACAAAAACAATCTCATATGTATACTCTCGAAAATGTATAATAGAAACCAATATCGCTCATTACATAGGCATAGCCTCGAAGATTGTCTGTCCGGTGAAACAGCATTGCGGCTGATTCAAGGCTCAATTTTAGGCTTTGTGGGATACTTCTGAAGTAAGCTATGAATTAAAAAAAAAACAACAGAAAATGTCAATTTAAGCTGGGTTTTCGTTTGTGCGTAAATGCCGTCGTTGACCACGACAGTGAGAGGATCTCAGATTGGGTAGATTTCAATTTGTTTACATAACCTAAAAGATTATGTTTAAATGGGGCAGGTTGAGCTTATTCTTTTAAATGACAATATGTTGATATTATTAGAAATGTTAATTCTTTAATAATAAAGACAAATAATGAAAAGTTATTTGATCAGCTGTTTTAGCACACTTGAAATTTGGACAATATGAATGTCAACAATACTTGTCGTCGTCGACTGCGGAAATTTACGCTCAAACGAAAATGCACCTCAATACTGTTTTATAACAGGTGAATTTTTTTATTAATTACAGGTTTCTTTCTCACGGAGAAATAGAAAGTTTTGATGAAATTTACTGGATGAATGTGGCTGTGGATTTGTCTGCTCCTCCATTTATATGTCAAAGTGTTTTCCTTAGCATGGTAACTACTTACGTTCCCGAGAAACTGTGGATCAATTTTAGAGGTAAGAAAACCGATGTTTCTTAATCAATATTTAAAGATCTCTCCTCAAATAATAAAATCAATGAAAAAAACGTTTTAAAGATAGATAATACATTTTCTTTTGTTTTGATTACAATATTTTTCAAAAATCACATTCCCACAAAAATCATAATTACAATACTGTTTCTTCCATCATTGACGATTTTATTATAACTTCAATTGTAACACAAAAATCATGATGTGCAAATAAGTTAAAACCTCTCCAAAAAAATTATTATTGAAAAATGATTACTGGGAATTTTTGTTTTACAAAATTTCCGAAGCCACAATTCACATTGGAATAAATCCATTTCAATAAGGGTACAACCACACTGGGAGCGGAGCGGAGCGTGGCGTGGCGTTGAGGAGCGTCGTGAACAATATCATGTTAAGTAATGAGCTGAAACACACTGGAAGCGTCTACTCGCAGAGCGGAGCGGAGAGTGGCGCCACACTCCGCGTCTACTCGCAGAGCGGAGCGGAGAGTGGCGCCACACTCCGCGTCTACTCGCAGAGCGGAGCGGAGAGTGGCGCCACGCCACGTCAAACTTTGGAACAAGCTGGTTTGTTTTTGGAGAGTCTACGAGCGGAGCGTCAAAGTGCGAGTGCCCTACTAATGTACATACTAATAAACTTAATGTTTGCCCAAATTCCCCTATAATGTCTATTATTTGATCATTCAAAAGAGAACATTCATCTATTGCACTTTGAAATAAAAAATAAAGCTATTCTATGAAATATGGTTAGCTTAGTGTTATTTATTTATTTATAATAAAAATGACACTTATGTAATAACATAGGTAGATAAAATAATAAGGTAGTCCTTGTGCTATTTTTCTTCCAAATTTATAGGTGACAAAGTCCAAGATAAGGTTAGAATTTCACATGTACAATTTTTATAAAATTTCAGTCCAAAATAAACATGAAAACTATAAATTTTGAATTTAGATGGCTTTAATTAATAAATTTATTAGAAATATTCTACTCAATTACCATTTGTAACAAATAATATTGAGTTATTTCGAAAAAATTGGAAACATTGAAGGAACACAAATTTTTAAACTTTGTAATTAATTTTTAATTACAAGTATTTCTTCAGCAGATATTGGATTCCTCCAATAATTGGAATTAAAATTCTAATTATTAGTGACTACTTGTTTATTCAAATCAGGCTCCACTCTCGTCAAAATATAATCAAAGGTTAAAGTTGACATTCGCATGTAGTAGGCTACTAAAAAAATCGGGACTCATGCTTTCTTAAGGCTGTGCAAAGGCTGAAAATAAACTTTCTACTTGTGATATTTTTCAAAGTTTTTCGATTTGTATATCATCAAGCTATCAAAATGAAAAAGTTTTCTCAGGAAAACATTTTTTTCCGATCATTACTATTTAAGACATATGAGCGCCTGAAGTTTGAATTTTCGGGACAGAACATTTCAAATTCGGTAAATTATAAATTCTTGAGATTTAGAGGATGGATTCTTCATGGTATTGTTGATCTCGTAAAACAAAAGTTTTCTGAAAATATCGATTTTTGAAAAAGTTATTTTTGGGTATTTTTAGTGAATTGAATAACTAACTTGAAAATTTATATTTTCAGAAAATTCTTGTTCTACTAGATGAACAATACCATGAAGAATCTATCTTATAAATCTCATGAATTTATCTCTTACCGAATTTGAAATGTTCTATCCCAAAAATTTAAACTTTAGGCGCTCATATCTCAAAATTAATGATCAGAAAAAAAATGTTTACCTGAGAAAACTTTTTCATTTTGATAGCTTGATGATATACAATTCGAAAAACTTTGAAAAATATCACGAGTAGAAAGTCTATTTTTAGCCTTTGCACAGCCTTAAAACATTAAACTGATAGTAATATTCAACAAATAGTCTACAATTCAAGTTAATTTCATAAACCTACTCTGTCCTTGCAGGCTTAGCTAAAATCCAATACTTTAAGTAATTGTTTTCACAAAGTAATGTCCGTGCAAACTTGGACAAACGCCATTTTCTAGACACTTGACACTTCCTGTGTGTATCATGAACGCTCTGACCACGCCAAGCCACGCTCCGCTCCGCTTTAGCGTGGTTTTACCCTAATACTTACTCAATTTACAGAATCATAATATATAAAATCTATTATATTTCAAAATTTCATAGAATATGTACTAAACAGTAGTATTTCTATTCGTGTTTCAGATTGCGTTCAATACCTCTACGACAAATACTATGATCTATTCTCATCAAATAAGTTGAAGGATAGATATTTGAATAGAATGGATATTAAGAATTTCTTATAATCATTAGTCGATGAAATATATCACTATATACTGTATCACCTACTTCAAAAGGTATAAGAATCCTATTTGATATGACTGTAAAATTAATTTATATATTGTGTAATATTATCAATAAATCTGTGGGTTATGGAATTGTATGTAAGTTATTTTTTATTATGTTTATCCTTGAGCTTGTATATGTAGATAAATTAATTACCCACAATCGAGAGAGAACTTTTTGAACTTTAAATCGAGAGAAAAACTGTCCAAACTTTTTTTGTAATTATTGAAGGGAATTACTTATCCTTGTGCCAAACATTAGAGATCTTGCGAACTCACTGTCACTGTATGCTATTGTTATAGTAGTTATATATTATTGTCATGAAAATAAACATTGAAAATCCAAGTAACCTTTTAAAGTTATACACAACATGTTTCGGCTATATAATGCCATTATCATAATTATGCCATTATATAGCCGAAACATGTTGTGATTGAACAATTTTAAAGGGGTACTTAGATTTTCAATTTTTATTTATACAAAAAAATTTAAATTTGTACTTAAATTTGTATTTAAGAGTAGTCATAAAGAAAAAAAGACAAAATCAAAGTACCTTTTTCAACTTAATTTTATTCATCACTACATGTTCCGACTTTACAATAAAGCTGTGTTACAATAAAAAATATTGGGCTATACATACGGTAAATGAAATAAAAATAGATTATATATATAATATATTTTTAGTATTAATTAGATAAAAAATCAATTTAAATTTAAGGAGGAATCCATTTAAAGAAATTTAAGATGGATCCATTGGGTTGCACTCGCAATTGACCTTCTTGTAACAGAAACACATTGTCAGGCATTGAAGTGAACAGAACAGTCAAGTCTCAGCACGATGACATCCAAATGTTCCTATGTTTGCCAGCTGATTAGAGGCATCGATCGAAACTGAAAGCGTTCTGTTCGTATTTTGTATTTATCACTTCCGTTTGATTCGGAAATAATTCATCAGCTCCCTCCCTTTATGGGACTCACATGATGCAGGAATGAATGAACAAAGAGCGAGGGAAATTTCGGCCGGGGAACGCGTGAAAGGGAAATTCTGTTTTCCCTGAGAAGGGAGTGAACGCCGGCGACCGGCTCCGAGCTAGATTTGGCCAGCAGTCACAATGTGACAGTGGTGCAGAGTAGTAGCCACCTCCCGCCATGGGGAATGGCATGAACAAGGTATCTGCTCAATGCATGCATGCTCTAACCTGTTATCTATATCCTAGACAATCGGCATGGCATGCTAATCATTCATGCTGCACTACAATACTGCACTATCACAACTCATTCATTCATCTTCTCTATATTCATTTACAGCTTGCCGAACTCATTGCACTCTCAAGCTGCTTCCATCATGACTTCCTGTTCCAACTATTGTTTAAAAATTGATAGTCTACCATATAATATCTTGACTAAACATGTCAATGTGTCATGTTTTTCTCTCTGGTCTACTCATTACCGCTGAATCAATTAGTTATCTTCTTGGAATGCTGATGCTGTTGAAAAAGGTGATTTATAATATCGAGAAGTCATACGACGAACAATAATGATATTTAAAAAATGAAAGTACCACATCACTTCCCTTATATTCAAATTAATAGATGTAAAGGAAAGAATGGTTTGTAGTATGACTTCTTGAGATTGTATGTATCATCCTTTTCAACAGTAAACTATTTTTATTTCATAATATAAAGGAAAGAATTGGCTTATAGGATAGTAAATTCACGAATGACGCATCATCACGTGTGAACTACTGGACTGATTAAGTTGAAATTGTGCGTATAGAATCTCAATTTACCGAGGATGTTTACAGGTCTTTTTTAAAGTCTTCAAGTTTTCAGTTTGTCATGTTTTTAATTGAACCCTTGCGGAGCATAGGTTACCTGCTAGTCCAAATGTAATGCTTTTCTCTCTATGTTTTTCCCGCTGAAACAATAATTAGTGATCTGCTTGGAATATTGTTGAAAGGATGATATATGTAATCTCAAGAAGTCATACTACAAACAATAATGATATTTTAAAAAAATACACCACAACAGTCAACATCACTTTCCATACACTCAAATTATTTTTAATATTGTTCTAAATTTGTAACTCTAACAACCCTCTATATTCATCCACTAGTAAACATACTGGATTGAGGAAATTTCATTTTCAATTTGTAATATATTATTGAAATTAGATAATACATACTGACTTATGTAATTCTGATAATTATTAACGTCTCTATTGAAACAGTAGCTAGAAAAATAAGTGATATTCGTTTACCCTTACAGATGGTGTACTAAGACCTGTATCCCTATCTTTATTAAAAGAACTACGCGGAAGCAACAGATGCCAAGATCACCCCTCTAGCTTCACTGGAAATAATTGTATTTTTATTTTTATGACAATTTATCTAATCGCCCACGCACAGCGATCACTATGTGCGTGAGAAAATTCAATTGACGTTTTCACTCGGCATGCTTTTAATATGAGAAGAATGTACCTTATTTATGCAAAGAATTCCACATTGAAGTTCAGAATCAAGCATGCACGTACACTATATTCTCTAAAACCAGTAAGCACCATAATAAAACTTATACCTTCTATGTGCCTTCAAATTGGTTCATCTAATTTATAAATATAAATAATTGGTGACACGAAACAAAATCTTTGAAGACTAATGAAAAGCTTGAATCTTGATGCTTTGAATGGTACAGTAGACAACATTGAAGAAGAAAAAATATGCCATTTTATTGGGTTAAAAGCTACTTTGTTTCTTTCCCAATCATTCATAATAACGAATGATTGATTGTGTATCATAGGAAATTACCGTGCGTTCTAGGACTTGCACTGAGTCAACATAAATGTATAGTTTTCCTAATATTTCTGATAAAGGAAGAAGCAAAATCATTCAAGATTCGGTAATCCGCAGGTTTTGCATTGAAATTTTCCTATAGGTTATATATCTCTTTTCATTATGTCATTCAACTAATATTATTTGTTAGCTCATTCTAGAGTGAAAACGACAAGTGTAGAATAAATAACAGTTTTCGTTAAAACAAGGAGAGACTGGTGTTCTGTTTTTTCAGAATTAAATTTCAGTATACACTGAATTCAAACGCAGCAGCTTATAGAGTGACAAGTCAACTGAGTTTATCATCTTAGAGGTAAGCAATAACAGTGCATGTAACAAGTTTTTTGGAGGAGTTATATCAAAAACTGAAAGCTACTAAAGTATATTAGTCAGATTCTGATAATCCAAAGTTCCTCTTCCATAATGTAAGCGTGAGAGCAGTGGAATGTGGAATTAACCTCATGAAAAACGCAGTAGGCGTTGATATGGATTTGCAACAATGATTCTAACCCGTGTCAGCAACAAGCAAAGTATCGCATAGTTCAAATTCAATTTTAGAAAATAAAGTTGCTGTTTGTTTGTCAAAACTATATGCTTTTGTTTTCATGAGGTGTAAGTTCAAAGTGTTAGCAATGCTATTTTCTAAATAAGTCACTTGACTATTACATCAGTATCTCTTTCCTCATGCATGAATCTTTTGACCCAGCTTGATTCTAATTTTATAAATCTATTCTTCTCAAAGTCTTTCTTGAGAAACTATGAAATATCACACTTTCCTCCAAAATGAAGAAGTTATCCAACACTGTGAGTGAGAATATTGCACAACAGCTAAAGCCAATGAAATTATAGTGTTTTTTCACTCTAACTTTGTGGGTTAAGAGTAGTGAGATGAAAAAGCTATTCATACTTATCTGGAGTACTTAACTGTAATCTAATTCATGTTGAAAGTGTACATCTAACTAGACATAGAACTAACTCATAACTAACCAAATCTCTAGACATATTTATTGTTTAACAAAGGATGCTAACAACAAAAAATTCGTACCAAAAAGATTGCTTGAAGCAAAGAGTATCTTACTTTCATCATATTGTAATCTTAATTTTCCAGCATTGCGGTGTTATTACAGTATTCCATAAAAGGTTTTCCTTGCTTGTGACAGAAACTCAATTGATAGAGAATCTATGTTCCTTATAGCATTTGAGACAAATTATTCCTCTTGATAGACAAATCTCCCAAGTGTAAGGGATTGTGATCACAAGTCACTATGATCGAAGAGAGTTTCTCTCTCAAATTTGTATTTCTTTTTCAAATTCTGCTAGTTGCTGTTCCCCGAATGTCTCTGTGGCTTTCAAAAAACTAGTTCTAGCTAGATATGCATCTCGCCTGATAGAGGAATTGAATAATCGCTTTGCTTCTCTCAACAATAGCCACTTGTGCTTTCACCAACTTAATCTGAATCACAACGTTCATTTGACTTGGAAGTAGTATCTTTTGGCTTCGACAGTGTAAGGGATTGTGATCACAAGTCAAATACACTCAAGTTTCTCTCTCAAATTTGTATTTTCAAATTCTGCTAGTTGCTGTTCCCCGAATGTCTCTGTGGCTTTCAAAAAACTAGTTGTAGCTTATATGCATCTCACCTGAAATCAAATAATCGCTTTGCTTCTCTCAACAATAGCCACTTGTGCTTTTAGCAACTTAATCTGAATCATGACGTTCATTTGACTTGGAAGGGATACATCAAGGTTGTCTTACACTTATCTAAATACCTACTTGCATAATTACTCAAATATAACTATAATCAATAGCTTTCATTTTTCCTTTGATAGAAAAAAGTTCTGTCTAAATCTACTTCCATAATATTACTACCAGTCTTAATTTGTTACTCAAATAATCTACTTGCTTTTCATTTTTAACAATCACCTTTAAGTACTTTCTCAGAATAACTTGTATGTGTTATCTCTAATTCTGCCTTATCTCTAAATAAGTAGTCATTCACTGTCATATCAAAATAAAAAATTAAAATATTATTCTTTTCTCCTCATGCTCACTCTCCATGAATGGAGAGTTTGATGTCCCTCTAGAATATTATGATTGATATGTGATTTTCAATCATTTGTATTTTCTCTACATTTAACAATATACGGATTTTATTTGAACTTTTACATTTCTCCTATTTGATTGAACATCTCTTGAGATGAAAATCTTTCTTGTTACTGCATCTCAGTAAACATGTGTATCAACAGAACCGCTGATTTTTTTGTTTCACTTCAATGTAATTATGCACTTTGCTCAAGTACTATCATTAAAATTTCATCTATATTGCTATCTGCTTTCTACAATCAAGTAGTATGCTGCTTTCTTTATTTAGCTACATCTTTACATCAGTGCAACTTCATCTAATTTTGCTTCAACTCTGATGCTCCATTTTGGTGATGCAGAACTATTGTGAAGCTTCATGGTTTTTTCTTATGACTGGTCCTTTAAAAACTTTACCACAAATAATAACAGTAAGATCAAATTAAATAAAACAAGATGAATTGAATCTCTTCCATTAGATGAAGTGAGAAGGAGAGTTGATAAGAATGGTTTCCAAGCCAATTTGCATAGAGTGAGATTTCAGAATCACTCTTTTCTGTCAGTGTTACTTGAATTGTTTTGAGATTTCCACTTGCCATTGCTGCAATGACAAGTCCATAGAGAGAAAGAACAATTCAGTTAAATCTATCAGTTAGATACATGCCTCAGTTCTGTTATTTCCTTAAGAAAAACCTGTCACTGGAAGTTTCATTTCTCCATACAAATGGTGTTGTGAGAAAGAAGTGAGAAATGTCTTGAAGCTTGCTAACTGAATCACTCTTCACTGTCAGTATTACTTGAGTTGTTTTAGATTTCCACTAAGCATTGCTGCAATGACAAGTCCATAGAGAGGAATAACGATTCAGTTAAAATCTGTCAGTTAGATACATGCCTCAGTTCTGTTATTTCCTTAAGAAAAAGCCTGTCACTGGAAGTTTCATTTCTCCATACAAATGATGTTGTGAGAAGGATACTTGAGAGAGTAGTGTTGCTGGCTGAAATTTTAGAATCACTCTTCACTGTCAGTATTACTTGAGTTGTTTTTAGATTTCCACTTACCATTGCTGTAATGACAAGTTCATAGAGAGGAATAATGATTCAGTTAAAATCTGTCAGTTAGATGCATGCATCAGTTCTGTTATTTCCTTAAGAAAAAACCTGTCACTGGAAGTTTCATTTCACCATGCAAATAGTGTGTACGTGATCTAGAGAAGCAATTAGCAATTTGACTTGTAGCGGAATGCATTCATAACTTCTTCTTCCTCTCATTCTTCTCTTTGGAAGCTATTGTATGTGATGGAATGTGATTATCGTTTCACTTAAATCTGTCAGTTAGACACACTTCTCATTTCTACTTCTTCCTATTCTTCCCCGTTCCTCTACTTCTCCCTCTTCTTCCTCTCTGTTCTCATACTTCTTCCTCTCTTTGGATGCTTGTTATTATATCGTTTCACTTAAATCTGACAGTTAGACACACTTCTCCTTTCCACTACTTCTCCCTCTTCTTCCTCTTCCTCTCTGTTCTTATACTTCTCTATGATAGCATGATAAATTTTTTGAATGTGATTATTGTTTCACCTAAATCTGTGAGTTAGAGAAAGATGACTCGGTTAAATCTGAGAAACTCGTTCCACTTAAATCTGTCAGTTGGACAAAAATGTTTCAGTTGAAGCTCTCCTTCCAAACTCGATTCACTTTAATCTGTCAACAGTAGAGCCATTGAATTTCTCATTCTCCTTCTTCTACTTCCAAACTCGATTCACTTTGGTTGAAAGAAAGCGAGTACTTCTTCTCTATTCTCATACTTCTTCCTATTCTTCTCCTTTCCTCTTTTTGAAAGTGACTATTTCTTCTCTGTTCTTATACTTCTCTATGATAGCATGATAAATTTTTTGAATGTGATTATTGTTTCACTTAAATCTGTGAGTTAGAGAAAGATGACTCGGTTAAATCTGAGAAACTCGTTTCACTTAAATCTGTCAGTTGGACAAAAATGTTTCAGTTGAAGCTCTCCTTCCAAACACGATTCACTTTAATCTGTCAACAGTAGAGCCATTGAATTTCTCATTCTCCTTCTTCTACTTCCAAACTCGATTCACTTTGGTTGAAAGAAAGCGAGTACTTCTTCTCTATTCTCATACTTCTTCCTATTCTTCTCCTTTCCTCTTTTTGAAAGTGACTATTTCTTCTCTGTTCAATAGAATTATATAAATCTAAAGTGTAGGTCATATCTAAATTTACAAAGAGTTCGATTCTTGTTGGCAAGATAGATGTTATTCAATGCAGAAATCATTGTTATTTTTCTAAAAGATAGGATAAAATGAATAGTTCTCTTTCAGGGGGAGTTTTGACAACCCACAAAACTCATTTTCCATTTGAAGAAATAATATCAAAAAGGTGCTTAGGACCTTACTTTTTTGTTCAGCTTGCCAAAATACCCCTCATTTCAATATAAAAATTTCCGACTGACTGTACAGTGAGTCAATCATTCTATTAAGGCTTGAATAACTTTGAAATTTTAATTAAATAAAAATGGTAGAGAATAATTATCATGTAGATATCAACACCTTTATTTAAAGACATATTAACTGCATGCGTTCTCATATTGCCGATACAGCATTGATAACACTGTAGACGTTTATTTAGCAGTCTCAAAAAACTGTTCTAGCTGAAAAATTAATAATGCATGCCACGTGTAGGCTTATACATTGCATCAGGAAAACGAAGTTCAAAACTATGGTTTTCCTAAACATATGTTTTTGAGGTAATTTCTTTGATGCAGCTGTACATCACCATTTCACATTCACCATTATAAATTATACAGAGTTTGTGAAAATAAAAATGTTTATTGATTACCAAAACTATTATTATATTTCTAGTTAGTTCTATATAGTTCTATTATTATATTAATGAAATAATAATAATATTATTAAACATATCAATTATCAGTTATCAGAACAATATTATTGAGGTTGAGTGGAATCAGGTAGAAAGCAATAATAGAACAGATGTTCTTTTTTGAATTTCTATCATAATATTGTGTTATTTCCAATGATTACAACATATGTTAAATTATCACATGTCAATAAATAAATTATTATCTCATTTCCATATGGCACTCACCTTACCATGTTCATAACCTTACTTAATAGGATCCTTTTTCATCCTTTGAAACCCTTAGAGGCAAAATATCTCAAAATCCGTTCTTAGTACGCGTCTAGCATGTTTGAAGAATATTTGTGCAAAGTTTCAAGTCTGTAGGACAATTGGTTTGAGCTGTAGTGTGATTTTACATCAAAATTTTCGAAAAATGCCCTCTCCTGGACCCCCTTGTGATCCTGATCGAAATTTTTCTGCATAGATCTAATTTTTTTTCTTAGCTGAACAAAAAAGTTCCTCATGACTTTGCTGTGCAATGAGCGGTTAAAAAGTACAAAATTTTGGGGGGGCCCCAGCTCCCTCAGGGGGGCAAATTTCTGAAAATCCTTTCTTAGTGGATGTTTTCAGGCTACCATAAACAATCGTGCAAAATTTCAAGTTCTTAGGCTCAGCAGTTTGGGCTGTGGTGTGATTTCAGTCTGTCGGGGCTTAGCCTTTTATAAGTATAGAGAAGAAGAAGAAGAAGAGATTTTAATGTGAAATACTAAAACAATCTTATTCGAAGTGAAGTTCATAATTGGCGGTTAGCGTGTGCAGTGCATGTCATGGTTGGAAACCTTATAAATAGCTAAGGTATTTAACACCAGTTCTGGTGTTTTTCTTTTTTTTTTAATCATAACGAAATAAGAGTTGATTTATTTATTCAAGTGAGTAAATCATTGCTTTATAGTTATTGGTTTTAGTATGAACGATGTCATCGTTGCTTTTACTTGATATTGAGTAGGATATGTGGTTGCAATAAAAATACGTAAAAGATAGACATTCCAACTCTAAATATTATAAAAATATTATTAAATAGATTTTATCAATAATAATAGAATTAAAATCGAATAATTTATTTTCATAATCTGAAAATAAATGAAAATAGCTAATCCGTTGGGTTGGTCAAGCTGGTTATCAATGGTCTATTTGGTTTTTCTCTGTATTGAGGTAAAGTCTCCTTGTACAAAGCCTTGTACAAATCACTTCACTTGCCTTCAAACAAATCACTTTCACTTGAAACCTTCGACCATATCGAATATCGAACTATACCAACCTATCGATATCGATTCTTGAACGGCGATACATCAATATTTCTCTGCCATCGATATATCGACATACGGTACCTACCTAAATATACCCTCAATCTCTTTTCTGTAATAATTTGATTATTATTCATTAATAATAATTTAAAATAAAATAATACATGTGATTCTCATTTGATATTATACCAACATAAAGTTATTTTTTCAACTGTAAGGCACCTATTATTGAACTGATTGTATCCCAGCGGTTGCCGGGCCGCCGACCGTTGTAGTATGAATAAGAAACCTGCAGGGACACCATAATGTGGTGTAATTATTGTAATAAGAGCAATTAGGAATAATACCTAAAACTAAATTTGTGTCTCAATGCTGATAAAAAGACTTCTCAAAAAGGCTTATAGGCTATCATACAAAACTAGGACACCAGGTGTCCAATAAAATTCAAGGCATTACAGTAGGCCTAGTTATTATGACGTAGGCCTGAGGACACCTATATTAAACTAAGGATACCATCAGTGTCCATGAACCATTAGGGTAAAGGGCATTAACCGAATCGCTGCTATTAGAAGATGGGCACCAATGGTTACTCATCTACTATACCCGACACGTCTTTGGGGTAGGGTGATACATTTTACATATAAAATTAGCCAAATTGCTGGAATAGCCTAAATCATGAAGAAACCTAAATCATGAGAATTCAAGAAATCATGAAGAAACCTGAGAATTCAAGAAATCTGAATCATGAGAGTTCAATATTGTCACTGTATTAACAATATTGCTCTAGAAAAACCAAATTGCCATTACGAGATTCACTTCAAACTGTTATACACGGTCGCACCAAAGCCTGTTAACTTTAAATCACGATTAAATGTTACGAAAACCAATCGGAGAATCCTTCTTTAAAAATAACTCTTCTCTGATTGGTTCTCGTAGAATTTAATCAGGATTAAAATTTAACAGGCTTTTGTCAAGAATATTGATTGATCTTACTTGTAAAGGAATGCTGAAAGTTTAAAGTGAATACCACAACTGTTAGATCTCGTGTCTAACTTTAAAATTTTATTGCTATAAAAACTTCCCAAATGCTAATATTTTTAACTGTTAGGATTCCTTATAAATAAAACCAACAGTTCCCATTCAATCAATGCTAACATTTTATAATGAATCTCACTATAGCACCATGATGTTAAGTTGTTTAAAATAATAATCAAGTGAGAAAATGAAATTAAAAGACAATGAATAATTTTTACTAATAATAATTTATTGATATAGATTTTAGCGATTTGAAATAAGTGTGAACAGGAGTAAGAGTGAATCAGTCAAAAATGTAACAACTTTTAATCAAATCAATTTTAAATAATCAAAACCTCATCACAAATATAGAATTTTATTTACTATGATGGAATGAAAAAGCTAAGTGTTTCAGACTAATTTAAGAATCACTAACAGATCTACCCAAAGGACAAAAAACAAAAAAGTAGATAATTAATACATTTCCTTACATTAATTATTTAGTGTTTCTTAATTTATTCTTTCATTATACTTTTAAACTACAAATGTGATCTACAAAACAATATTTAGTATTATGCATGTAATGGTGTACCATGGAATTGTTGATATCTAGTGTTGTATTATATTATAAAATAAATTTATTATTGTAAGTAAATTTGTCAAAAATAAAGAAAACCCTTTTTTAATGCTACTTACTATTCTAAAAACTTTCCCTTGCCAAAATCTTTAGTCTAGTATTTAGCTTGAAAAAAGATTTCTCCTCAATCTTAACGGGAGTGCCTCAGATCTGCGAGATTTCAATTTGTCTAGTGTATGAACATACCCTAAAACGTTCTGTTCAGTTCGGTTTTAAAGGTTCAAGGAAAGGTTAGGGATGTTAGGTTTTTTATTTTAAAATTAACATATTGGTTAATATCATTTGAAATGTTTTGATCATTTTAGATAATAAACACAATAACAAAAAGTTGAAATACTCGCACATTTGAGATACTACAAAAAATATGAATGACACCCATCATGAACAAAAACTGACACTTCTTTGATAAATGATAAATAAATTGTGATGTGAGGAAGGTAACCATATACATGGAGACTGGTTTGATGAATAGAAATTTCCAAATAGGTTTACAATTCAACAAGATTGGAGAGAAATAAACAAGACGATTTATATTGCTTTCCAAAACATGTTAGTACTGTCTTATCTAAAACTTGAAGCTGTTCTACTTTATAAAGAAAATCGCATAAACCCAATAATTATTGTTACTATGTATCCATGATGTATCTTTTGTTACAATATCATACAAATTAGAATGGAATAATATTAGAACAGTGTTACATTATCACAAAAATTAGAAACAGTTCTCTTAAAAATGAGACAGTATCAGGAACGGAAGAATATTTTGGAACAACAATAGCATGGCAACCATGATATAAGGTGGTTGGAGGTAACGAACATTAAAAACGTTCAACGATAAAAACGTCTGAAAAATCATATTTTTCGAAACTCTTCAACTGAGTTGATGTTCAAATATAAGGAAACATAAATCACATCCAATTAGAAGGTTGCTTGATGTTTACTAGACTCACTTAAGATTTAAAGGACCTTACTTGGATCAAAACAGTAAGAAAATAATATCTTCATATTATTAGTGTGTCTCAAATACCACATTAATATTTATAAAAGGACTCAAGATTCACTAGACTCATTGCAGTCTGCTAATCATATCTTGATGATTGAAATCTTCAGCCTCATTTCAAGGCGTACATAAATCAAGAAATATTCCAATATTTTTTATTTAAATTACAGCAACTATTCTTCACGTTATGTTCTATCCTTTGCTATTCAAATCTGTAGTGGCAAACAGGAAAAATCACAAGAAATTCAGCGTCAGCCTTTTAAAGGTATACTTGAAAAAAAAATTGATTGAGCTTCTCAATTAAAGCATGTTTCCTTCGTATGTACATATTGAGTTTCACTTGAACTACAGTATCAGAATTTCTTATGAATAATAACATCAATGTTTCATATTATTCAACAACCAATACTGATAGCTGAATTCCACTATAGATTTTTCAAAAGATTCTAACATAATGTTGAACGTTTTAAACGTTCGCTTAGTCGGAACCTTAAAGCTACGCTTTCCTATTCGCCGAAAACGGAACGATAACTCCACAATTGCGTCCATAGAACTAGCACTTTTATACCCTTAATTCAGTTTCCTTTACGTTTACGGTGAACAGGAAACTGTAACTTGACTGTCATCTTTAAAGCAATGTTCAGTTCATTTTTAAATATATTATTATTATTGGTTTAAGCACTTGGATAAGGTATTTAACCGGCGATCAGCTAACCGGCGATGTGGTGTTGCAGCCGTGAAGTGCGTCTCAGTGAATGGCGATCAGACCCGATTCCAAAAGTTTCTGAATTTTTGCCGCAATGTCCGGGTTTTTGAGATGGTCGTGGAGGGCCTGAAATAGAAAATTAAAAATGTATTAAATATTTAAAACAGCAAAATAAATATATATGTGATCACAAGAAATACGAAATTAACTTCAAGTTCATACCTTTATCGAATCAATTGTTTGGCTTGGGCTGAGGAGACAATATTAATTTGGGGTTGCCTCAACATATTTGTATGCAAATAAATACAACAGCGGTTTTCACACACAACGATATTGTGACGATCTAGGTGTCTGGTGTAGCAAGCTTATTTCAACACATCTTTCAATTTCTCATATATTAAAATCAGTTTTTGTTCAGTAAGCTATTAATAATATTGCTCTCTAATCATCATGGCAGCATCTTGGAAACATGTAACTTGAAAAATCTAAAATTTAAGCTTATTCAAGAAGAGATAAATAGCTGGATATTTCCGAATTATTTAGTAAATGTTGAAATTCATACATTCAATTCTATTATTCTTATTTTTCGTCAGTTTTCTGATTCCTCAATAGTTGAAGAGAAAATAAACAGTAAATAATGTGAAAGCCTGATGATAGTAGATATTGCTACGTCGTTTCACTGAATACAATATACAGAATGCAAAAGACTGACAAGCATCGTGACTTATATCGTTTCTTATATCAAAATAATGCAAGTTCTAGCAAACACGGGTCGGTCCTAAAATACTTTGTTACCGAGATAGCCTAATAATGGTGAAAAATTTCACATTTTTATTCAAATTTCCAACTTTTGGCGGTCTTATGAGGGAACATGAGAGATCAATTCCAATTTAAAATCAGAAGCTGAGAAATCGTTTTTTGGATAAGATTGCTGTTTTGTCTCCTTTAAATCCTGATTTGTGAGGTTTGGGTTCTTTTTAGACGAGAGTTATTGCAAATTTTTTCTTCAGATTTTAATTCTCTACAATATTACAAAATTCAAAATACCGAACATACAAACAAAAAATACCGTCTCTACATAAATGTAGATCTTGACCTTGACGTGTAGCAACTGACCTTGGGATCATTCTGCATCTGCTCGAGGATGACGCGCATGGCCGGGTCCTGGAGGATGGCCTGCACCTGGGGGTCGGCCATGGCGCGCTTGCGCACCTCCTCGGGGTTGCTGTTCTGCGCCACCACGCATGCGCGGTATCCCTCCAGCGCCTCCCCGTTCGACGGGTCCAGTTCCATCGCCTTCTGGTAGGCCAAGTATGCTTTCGACGGCTGCTGCATGCCCTACAAAACAACAAAATCATATTCACTAATCGAATCAAATACTTCAAATAAATTACAAAGCACACTTCATTATATTAGTTCAACATGATATACAGTAATCGAATCAATACTTCAAATACACCAACGTTTGTCAAACTATTTCACTATCTTCAAACCGCTGATAATTTATGATAATTTGATTATTGTATTGATTTATTTATTATTTTGATGATGCTCTTACTGTAAGAATAAATTATAGTGAATAAAGATTGATTAGACAAGCCACTAACATAACGTTCCACCTGGTTTCAACCCTACATATAACCTATAACTCAAGTGTATATAAAAAGTGATAATGGGTGATACGGCGAGGCAAAACATTCGATAGCCAATATACGTCATAGAATACCAGACAATAGTATTTTAGTTTTGATTCTCACTCTATCATTTCGGACACGCGGCTCCACTCCCATGTACTCGCCATTTTGAAAACACAAATTGAAATTGTCAACCACTTTTATTATTATCATTATTATATAATACTATAATATAAACAGAACCTGGTTCCGTGGCTTTACCAGCCACATCTTCAGTTGTTTGTTTACAACGTGGAAAAGCCACGAAACCAGGTTCTGTTTAAATCATAGTATTATAAATATAACACTTTATTCAGTGTTTACGAGTTTGTGTTTCTTGAATAATTCCAAATTTCTTAGATAACTCAATATTATTCGTTAAAAGTGGTAATTAAGTGGAATATTTCTAATTAATTTATCAATTTAAGCCATCTAAATTCAAAATTTATAGTTTCAATGTTTATTTTGGACCAAAATTTTATAAAAATTGTAGACGTGAAATTCTAACCTTATCTTGGACTTTGTCATCTATAAATTTGGAAGAAAAATAGCACAAGGACTACCTTATTATTTTATATTTCAATGTTATTACATTAGTGTTATTTGCATTGTAAAAAAAAATAATAATAAAAGTGGTTGACAATTTCAATTTGTGTTTTCATTATGGAAAAGTATCACATCACACACAACACAACTGTAAGGATACTCACCATTTGTTTGTGATTTTATCTTTACATAACTTTGTATCACAAATTGAATTAATTTGATTGAATTATTAAAATTAGAGTCAATTATCTGATGAAAATAAAAATAGGCCTATATCAATCCTCGGTAAATTGAGAATAACATTGAAAAATTTGAAGTTAATCAGTTCAGTATTTGAGAAGTTACAATAAGTCAAACACGTATTTCCTATCCCGCCCATGTGTTTTTTCATTGAGTTAAATTATTTAATATTAGAGAAGATATAGAAGATTTCAAATCTATCTTTAAAACGGTTTAGGTAGGCCTATCGATGTGCGGTTTACACCATTCATCTTTACTTGAGATTTGCATAAAAAATATCGGATCCAATATATCGAACGAAAATTTCCATTCACCGAAAAATAATGGACCTTAAAAATTTGTATGAGATCACAGAGCAGGCCGTCCTATCCTTATGAATGAAATGCTGAGCCGTTCTCAGCACACATCCTGTGAGTATATTACTATAATTATTGTTCTTTACCTGTAGAATTTTGCCCTTCCTAATCCATCCCTTGATGAACTTGGGATCGAGTTCCAAGCACTTTTCGCAGTCTTTGAGGCCGAGGTCGAAGGCAGCCAGCTTGGTGTAGCAGGCCGCCCTGTTGCTGTAGTACTTGGGGTCATCCGGGTTGCGTTTGATCGCTTCTGTGTAGAACTTTATCGCCTCCGCGTAGTTGCCTACAAACAAATTCACAGCAATCAATGAATCGGAACTGAATAGTAACACAGAACATTGCACTAGCATAATATATATTTGCATGCCGAATATATATATCAAGAAAACAGGTATAGTATAAATTGCGCAAAATGAAATATGAGAGACCCGTTTACAGAATAACAATGCTTTATTAATAGATAAAATACCTTAGGTGATAAGCATTGATGAATTTCATTTTAGGCAAAGGACATTAATTCATAGGTGTTGAGAGGATTGATGGTAAGTAGAGACGTAATGTCACAAGCATAAACATACTAATTTATAGTGAGGTTCAATTTAAACTATCAAAATTGGTTAAATGTAAAGCATTGTTGTTATTCATAAGGTATGCTGACAGTTTAAATATCAAGATCAAGATAAATACTTGCAGTGGATTCACTCCGAACCGTTAGCATTCCCCTCCTCATCAATGCCTCTTATTTTAATTAATGGTGACAATGTTGATAGATAGTCTGACATGAGTCTCAAAATCGCACTGTAGTAAAATAGAATAATATAGTGCGAATAAAATAAGTTGTTATGCGATCAAATATTATGCCGCATCTACATGTTGGACCAGCCCGGTAACCCAACGAAGGTCAATGAAGGCCAGCGCAGGCAAACCACCCATCCACACAATTTTGCTGGTCGACATTGGCCTTCATTGGGCCAACTTGTAGATGCGGTATTAGTGTTGCCACTATTGAGATCTTTTCATGTGACTGAATATAACTCAGTCACCATATGAAACAAATCCATTAATAAAAAATAATTTTTGACATTACTGTTTGTCTTATTATTATTATTATCTATGTAAGAACACTATAAATAATGGTGAGATTGAATTCAACTTTCAGCAATCCTTATAAAATAAAATAAATGCTACCGATCCAATCAATGCTGACAGTTTGAAGTAGATCTTACTATAACAAAAGTGGAACATTTATTGATAGGATGGAGTATGTCTCCTTTGCGTGCTACATTATCAAGTAGACTATCACTTTTACATTATCTAGGATTGTGTAGAATAAATTTCTGGAAGAAAAACTGATCGGCGACTTGAAAATGAATGACAATATTCTATCAATTTATTAAATAAATTAGGGAGGCTATAACAACATCATCGGAATAAATTTTAAATAATATTAATCAAATTAATGAATCAATGAAGTTGAACTAACCTTTATTGAAGAGGTCGTTGCCTTTCTCTTTCATTTCTTCAGCAAGCTCAGGATTGATGTACGCCCTTCTCTCGGCCTCCTTGATTTTCTTGTCCAATTCAGAAATAATTGTTTTCACTTCGGGGGTTCTGTGCTCAGACATCGATTTTTCATAGAAAGTCTTTGCGTTGTGCCATTCCTAATATGAAACAAATCATATCAACTGAATGAAAATGATAAAACTAATTCAACATCTTGTGATAAAAGAAAAACAGTCTTAAAATACCAATGATAATAATAGAATACTAAACCTAATTTACTTCGTTCACAAACATCGCTTGTTAAAAACAATTTGACAAACTATTCAAGACAATAATCTTGACAATATCTCAAGTCTCTTCATTTAAGACAAGAAGAACTGAGCCAAAAATGCAGATAAGACATTGCAGTTTGAAAGTACAATATATATTGCGTAGAACAACTGAATAATAATTGATCTTACTGTTTTATACAATGTGCATTTCAGATGTGATATAATTACCCATTCATTCATTTCTAAATATGACCAGTTATTCAACTAAATTGAGTAGAATAAGTTTTATATTACTGATGTCTTACCTCCATCTTCCTATAAACGTTTCCAATACGCGAGAAAGCTTTTGCAATCAATTTGAAATCGGCTCTATTTTCACGACCAACTTCGATGGCCTTGTGACACTGGTCTATGCACTTTTGCCATTCCTTTTGCTCAAAGTATACAGCTGAAAATTAAATGGAAAGACCGTTAAAAACCAACATTGGAAACAAAATTATGAATATTACAAAAGCGATGGAACTTTTTATAATAGCTCAATTACTATAGAAAATACAGTGAGAATCACTGACAAGGTTGATTGGGAAATATTGATGTTATCTATCAGGAATAATGACAGTTTGAAGTAAATTTCAGTATAGTATTTCTTTGAAAAGATATTACAATGGCACTATGGTAGAACTTGCTGCTATAGTGCCATTGTAATATCTTTTCAAAGAAATACGGTTCATCAATGAACAGTAAGTAAAACTAAGAGCTACAACATCGCACATGAGTTATGTATATTCTCTTTCAAATCCCGTTCAATAGTGTAGTATCTTCAGTTGTTTAAAATTCTAAAAAAAACTTTTGTATGGTTTTATTCATTTACTTACTTAATGATTCAAATGAACAGATCGAAAAACGTGAAAATAGACATGAAAAGGTTTAGATCAAGTACTTCAGACCGTATCAGACTATGGATGATGTGGTAGTGATCTAATGGGCGGTGATTTGTTGGGATAATATGATATAGACTCATTTTATATAGGCTACTCTTTCTAATGATGAATCTAAAATGTGATCTACTAGAACATTTTTATAGATAGACCTGAAGATATTCTGGTATTATTCAAGATAATACAATATCAATAACATTACAGTCTACAATCGCAGAAACTTGAACCTACGATTACACACTTTCTAATTTAAAATGACAATATTTTAATGTAATTGATATGGTGATAACACTTACCGGCAATATTATTGTAATACGTCATTTCAGTAGGAATAATTTCGATAGCATTATTGTAATGTTTCAAAGCAGTTTCAAAGTCTTTCTTCTTATAAGCTTCGTTACCTAGATTCTTTTCAGCTTTCGCCTGCAAAACAAATAAAATTTCGTATAATTATTAACGGAACTGAGAAAAGGGAAATCACTTAAACACAAAATAAACATAAATTTGAGTAACATTTCATTATAAAATTGAGCTTTAAATACGCTAATTCAAAGCTGAAGCTTATAAATCTTTCAATAATCAAATGAAAATTACTTAATTTCATTATTGAATCGCATAATCATGTAAGATTTTTTATTTGAATAGTCACTGCGATAATTAAAAAGAGCTCCAATTTATTGCTAATAGCAAGCATATTATATAAGTATATTAAAAGAGTGAGTATTTTGACGTCAGTTTCAAATATATTTTCTAAAAACTGAATAGTTAAACACTATTATGTTACCTATATTATTCATTTATTGTACAAACCACTATAATCATAATATAATTATGACCTTGGAGGAAAAACTGGGCAGGGCCTGTACCATTTCTCTCTCAAATTTTCATAAAATGTTGCCTACAGTATTATTAGGTTATGGAGAATCACACATCACTGCTTTGCCACCTAATTATCGGTCCAGGAATAGTTATTTAAAAATTTTGAAGGTTGACATAAGAAATAGAATAAATTAATGTACCTAAGAAAACAATGAAGTGAAGACTTTATATTGCACTTATTTAAAAAAAATTAAAGACATAAAATTACATATAGGCCTAGGTTATAAACTATAAAAAATTAGTTGAAAATTAAAATTAAATTAATTAATTAGTTGTGAAATTAAAGACATAAAATTACATATAGGTTATAAACTCTAAAAAATCTTTCGAAATACAACCAAACGATACAATTAACACCAATTATTATTATTGCTTGTTTGGAGGTTAGAAACAACAACGTAGACTCGAATCAGAGATTTCTAAACTTTATATATCCAAACATGAGTGTTGGCGGCAACAACAGTGAGCATGAGTGAGACAGAGAATTGACTACTGCATTGTGTAGTAGGACAATGACAGAAACTCTCTTAAAAATACTGAAAGTAATAAGCAAATCATTGAACTATATAGAAGCATTGTACAGAATAGAATCATTGTACTGTATAGGATTTGTGCTGGCAGTATAACTTAAATAAAGGAATTCACAAGATGAGAATAGCGAACCTTCTTTTCTTCGGGCGATAGATTAGCATCGGGGTCAACCGTGGGCGGTTCGGACTCCTTTTTGGGGGCGGAGGAGGTGGTGGGTTTGGGAGGGTCGACGTCCATGGGCTCCTCGGAGCGGTTGGCGCTCAGGTCGAGGTCCCACAGCACGCCCAGGGTGGCCAAAACGCGGGGGTCGCTCAGTTTCGAACTGAAACACAAAATAAATACTCAAATACAGATTACTAATTCATCAGATCAAACATTACTAATTGATAATATTCATTCATAACTAAAAATTTAGATTGTATATGAATTAATCTTGAGACAAAAGTTCAAGGTGAAAAGTCTTATTCGTGGTTACACCAAGCTCGGTCAAGATATTTGAACATGGTCAAATCAGGTACGGTTTACACATAGTGCACTAAGGTCTGTGCAAACCTTAGTTCACAGCATTGCTCTTATGGAGTAGGCTACAGTGCTGCCAGATTTCACAGAATCCAAAGTCAGTGAGCTAATTGTGTGCGAGAAAGACTTTTTGTTTAAATCAGCATAAGAACGGCAACAGCGAGCTCCTATTGTTATATTGAAATGACATTGGCCGTAAAGCCTAGTGCTGCAAACTAAGGTTTGCACGGACTAGACTACAGAACAAACAATTCATATGGCGATAGTTACTATGGATAATTCCAGTTAACACTTGTAAAGAGTACCCGGCTCAATCATGTTCAAATGTCTTGACCGAGCTTGGTGGAACCGGTTATCAATGTCTATAACAGTCTGTAGAACGATTGTCATTTCCGTAGCAAGTTGAAGTCCAACTTGAAGGTAGTACACTGCAGTCCTTCAGTCTAATGACTAATGTTTATCATAGTTCAACATTTCTATTACAGTAAGGCTCAACTCACACTCACGCGACTCAGGTCGAGAAGAGACTCGACTCTAGTCGAGAGTATGTGTTTTCAAATGGTGACAGTCGCGGAGACTAGAATCGACTGGTCTGAGTATCACCATTTGGAAAAACATGCTCTAGTCGAGTCGAGTCTCGACCTGAGTCGCTCGAGACGAACTCTTCCTAAATTAGTTTAAAATAATCAAAATTATGTCTGAAATTTCCAGATTGTAATGAAAAGAAAATAAATATTTGAACGGAAGAATTCGGGGAGTTAATCTCACTGGACGTTAAAGTTGCAGAGTCCGTAGAATTTAATCTGAAAAATGCAAGTCCTTGACTATGTGATACAGTTTTCTTTATTAACTGTTTCTATATAAACAAGTTTTCTCAACTGTTTGCAATCATTGTCACGAACATGTACAGACAGCTTATTGAATACATCTGTTTACATCTCTCATGATTTAGCAGGATGAACAATGAATAAAAGAATAACGATTTGCCCACATGGACTAACCAATCAGATTTTGTTCTCATTTATCATATATTACAAATAAGCGTACTAATAATATTAGAACGTATTATCTAATGTATACCAGAGAAAAATTAAGATATATACTATAAAAAGGAATGAATGACGAAAAGAAAACTAGTACTAAGAATAAGCTAGAAAAAGGGCTGGAACACCAGATCTTGAACACCACCGGTGTCCGAGAATAATCGTAAATCATTAAACCAAATTGCTGCTATTACACACGGACACCACTGGCGTCTCAGCTTCGGGTACCAGAGTAATATCAGTATTATATAATCGGGATATAGAAATAGCTCAGCCGGCTAATATTGAGTTCTTCCGTAATAACGGAATCCTAACCCTAATTACTAGATCTGTTGCTGCAAGAGTTTATTAACATCAGATCAAGATTGTAATTGATATAGTAAGAACCGTTTGTACAGTGAGAGTTCAAACTAAATTGAATCATTTGTTGGATTAATCTCAAAATCAATCATATTATAACAAACAAAACTCAATACAGATTTGATCCAATTTAATTTGAGATTCCGTTTAAACAGGGACCGTGCAAACGGCCCTAAAGATAAGAAATAGAGTTGGATTACCTACCTTAAGGCATTAGGGTTCTTTTTAAGTGTTTCTAATAATTGCAAATAGTCAGGATCATCTAATAAGGCTCTAGTGTGAGGATCGTTTCTAAGTTTCACAAACAGATCGGGTGCGTTGAAAGGGTTGTTGGCTCCTGCAAAAATAAAAACATGTATTTCAAAAATTAATAAATAAAAATACAGAATTTTTCAATAATTTGGAATTTGAATACTAAGAGATGAAAATGAAAATTAACTAGGCTATATTGAATGTACCAAGCACCATAGCCAGTATTTCGAGAAGAAATACTGAAAACTGAAAATTGTTCGGACTTTGGTTTGCCAATGTTTTGGAGATAGGAGATCTTATAATGATGTTCCTATTAACGAGCATTGGCTTCAAATATGATCAACCTGCTACTACAGTGAGACTCACCTCAAACTGTGTCAGCTCTCCGTACATGAAACAACAATATTCTACAATCAGCCAATGCTGACAGTTTGAAGTGAATTTCACTATAGTAACAAGTATATTTTTATAAAATTGAACATGATTGAATGAATAAGCAGAAATTATACGGCGTCAAACAAATTTATATGAAGATGATCTTCAACACTAGCTTGCATTGCGAAGATTTTTGGTTAATATTAACCATATAGCTTACAGTTTAAAAATTCAGCTAATGGAAACTTGTGTGGGAGCATATATTTGTCAAAATAACGTTCAATTATTTATACATAATTCAACAGTGATCATATGAGAAACTTTTAATATCACGTTATCACCACATAAATAATTTAGCCTGGGTATAATGTGGAAACAAAGTGTATGTAAGTTATAGAGCACATGTCAAGTATAAATCGATATTCATAATTCAACATGTCCCCTTTTAAACAACTTTCCCATACTTTTAGAAACATCAAACACAAATCAATACAGAAAATATAATTGAAAATGTAACATTTCAAATAATGAAACGTAAAATAGTAGAACATAGAAGCAAATAAATAGGATCCATTCATTTAATAAGGTAAGCGAAAGCAATCTTCAGGAAAGAAAAATAGGCATCCATGTCCGATAAAACACCGGAACTTTTTCTATTCCTGGTTTTGTTGCACAAATAGCCCAAATATTTGTTCGGAACCAAGCTTTCTAATCAAAGAATGCACATCAGGGATTAATGATCTATTTCAAAACTAAGAAGTCTGATGAGAAAGCAGAAAAACACAAACAATTTGAAAATTAAACACAAATATTGAATAAAAACTGTTACTTCCTGATTAAATATGCTCAAGCACTATTGATAGAATACAGAAACATTACGATTTTATTTTCACTGAAATTATCAAAGAGATGCGATCTAAATCTGATTCAATTCATGTAAATCGATTCAATAAACGGGATATCTGTTGAATCTGATGGAAAGAATTACGTTTGATGGATTTTCTATTCAATACTTGACCTACTCACTACTGGATTATCATCAAATTGAAATATACCATAACATGATTTTTATCCACTCGAATGAGAAGTTTCATTCAATTGCAAAGTTTCTCCTTTGAAAGAAATGAATTTTTACGGTATACTGTAATATTTATACTGTATACTGTAATAATCATTACAAATTTCAAATCATTTATTTCAATATACAATTTCAATAAAACCAGTATACACATACTTTGAACCCCTCTAGCTATTAGCTAGTTGAGGGAATATTTGAGAAAATACTTATCATGAACTAGATGAAGTAGAACTAATAGAAACGCACATCACAACTTACCTGAAAAAATATTAGCGCCAGGAAATCCGCCGAGGCCTCCCATTCCAGGCATACTGCTGTTCATACTCTGTGTGCTCTCCCTCACTCCCTCCTTCAGCTGCTCGTTGTTTGGCTCCAGCTTCAGGCCCTCCTGGTACGCCAAAATGGCATCCTCGAATCGCCCCAGGTAGTGCAGGGAGGCGCCTTTGCGTGAATAACCCTAAACAGTGAAATAAAAATATTTAATCAAAGACTAAATAATTATTACATTTTTTCATAGTAAAATAGCATGAATTTTTGCGTTTGTGGGAAACCCCTTACAGGAGTAACAATATAATTATACCACATATTGACAATAATTGGCACAAACAGCAATATAGACGTATAGACCATAGGCCTATATCGGCAATTTCTATGTATATCAATCCTTCAATAAAAAAAACTATACCCCATATAGAAAACTGTCATACAATACATTCAAAATTACAGAGTCGACAAAATAAAATAGCTATTCTGTGGTTAAATTCACTTCAATCTGTCAGCATTTGTTGAATGGAAAGTGTGTTATAAATGGAATGGGATTAGTGTTATCTACAGAGTGGGTGAAAAATCCGAGAACGGCCTAATATCTCATACAAAAAGGTAATTTGACGGTGGGTGTGATTGGGGATCCTACTCAAATTAAAAACTACTTTACAATGACTTTAAAAATATGGTCCGCCATATTGAATGCAACTTCATTTTTTTAAATAGGAAGGTGGTCATGCGATACATGATTTCGATAGGGAATTTCAAGAAAAAATGAATACAGAAACCGCATATCGATATCTCAAACCGTTTCGGAAATATTCACATTATTAATCAATACTATTCAAAGCAGAAAAGAGAGAAAAAGTCTGAGAACAGCTTAGTATCTCATAGAAAGAAGTGATTCCAAGGTGGGTGTGATTGGGGATGTTACTCGAATTGAAAATACTACTTTACTATGACTAAAAATCTGGTCCACCATTTTGGATCCGCCATATTGAATGCAACTTCATTTTTGACGTGACAACGTCTTATAAATTGGTTTGCCGGGTGACACTTCAAGAAACTGCGTTACGTTCCCACGTTATGCGCTCACAATGAGAGCGAGTGAGAGCGTTCGTTTCGGTTCACGGTCGTCTGGAAAGAGCACGAATAGGAGCAGTGGCGAGCAACGCACCAGCATTCACCTGGAGAGAGAGTGAAACGGAGCAATCTCCTGCGACTGCGCCACTACTTAGTGAATAGGTTATGTGAATAAGTATAAGTAGATAGGTATGACCTATGATAGCTATGACCTGGCTATGACCTACTTGGTGCTACATACCATAATGTATATGGAGTTGCAACCTATGTGAGATGCAATATAGACAATGCCACCCTAATCTCCACCTCAACAGACAATGACATCAATGCTGTTGTAGTCAAGATAGGAAATATCACAGTTACTAACATCTACAAACCACCTAACACCCCATGGCCAACTGCAGTGATCCCAATTCAGCCTCACCCTGCAGTTTATTTAGGGGATTTCAATAGTCATCATGAACAGTGGAAGTATAGGGACTGCAATGCAAATGGTGAAGCTGTGGTGGAATGGGCTGAAAGTGGAAATCTCAATCTTGTGTTTGATGCAAAAGACCGGTTCACATTTAAATCTGCAGCTTGGAGGCAGGAATACAATCCAGATCTATGCTTTTCCTCATGTGATAACAAGGGCCAACCACTTCCAATCACCAGACGAGTTCTCTCTGACTTTCCAAACAGTCAGCATCGTCCAGTTCTCATAGAAATAGGTCACCAGGTACCACTTGTGACTTCCACACCACATCCAAGATGGAACTTCCAAAAAGCTGACTGGGAAAGGTACTCAAAAGAACTTGATAAATGCCTGGGTTGGATACCTCCTCTAAGTAAAAATTATAAACGATTTGTTGGGGCAGTCATTAGTACAGCTAAAAAGTGCATCCCAAGAGGATATCGCAGAGAATATATTCCAGGCTGGTCCCAGAATAGTGATGAACTTTATCAAACCTTCTTGGAGACGGGTGAGCAAGAGGTGGCAGATGAACTCCTTCATAGTCTTGATGAGGCAAGAAAACAGAAATGGATGAATGTGGTTGAGAACATGAACTTCCAAACCTCAAGTCGACAAGCATGGGCTCTTCTAAGGAAATTGGGCAGTGGAGCACCCATGGAAAGACAAAAAGCAGGTGTCTCTGCAAACTCAATAGCATCTCACATAGTGGAAACATCCAGAGCACAAGTGGACAGAGAACACTCGACCAAAATAAAACATGAGCTGAGCCAACTTAAGAGACAGGCAACAGAGAGTGAATTCAGTCTACCTTTCACCCCAGAAGAAGTCGCATCAGCTCTCAAGCATGTAGCTTCTGGAAAAGCACCAGGATTTGATAGTGTAAACCCAGAATTTCTAGTTAAATGTGGAAAATATGCAAAGGTATGGCTGGCTAAATTCTTCACTGATGTTATGCAAACTGGCAATGTACCCAAAGAGCTGAGGCAGTCAAAGATTATAGCAATTTTGAAACCAGGAAAACCAGCAAACTCAGCAAAAAACTATAGACCAATTGCATTACTGTCGGTGGTGTATAAACTACTGGAGAGGCTAATCTATAATAGAGTATGCCAGAAAATATTTGAAATCATACCTGTTGAGCAGGCTGGGTTCAGACCAAACAGGAGCTGTGTTGATCAAGTTCTATCACTTACAACATGCATTGAAGCTGGTTTCCAGAAGAAATTGAAAACATCTGCTGCCTTTATCGATCTATCAGCAGCTCCTAAAAGTGATCAAGTGTAAAATAACAGCTCGTCTTGTGAATAATATGCTGAGTGATAGAACTTTCAAAGTCATCATTGGATCTGATATAAGCTCACAAAGGAAACTTAAGAATGGTCTGCCTCAGGGCTCAGTTCTTGCCCCTCTCTTGTTCAGTCTGTATATTGCTGACATGCCAGAAACCTTGACTAGAAAACATGGCTATGCTGATGACTGGGTATTATCGACACAGTGTAAATCATTTGAAGAGTCAGAGGAAATTCTTACAGATGACTTGAGAGAGATGGGTAGGTACTTTCGAAGATGGCGTCTCCAACCAAATGCCAGTAAAACAGAAGTTGCATGCTTCCACCTGAACAATAGAGAAGCTAACAGAGAGCTAAGAATTCAATTCGAGAATAGAAGCCTTAAACACAATAAGGCTCCAAAATATTTGGGCGTGATACTTGATAGGACACTTTCATTCAAAGAGCACCTAACAAAGACAGCAGAAAAACTAAAAACCCGAAACAATATTATGCAAAAACTTTGCGGAACATCATGGGGAGCTTCAGCATCTACATTACGCTCTACAGCCCTAAGCCTTGTCTTTTCAGCTGCTGAGTACTGTGCTCCAGTCTGGATGAATAGCTCTCATGTTCATAGGGTTGATGTTCAGCTAAATAACTCAATGAGAATGATAGGTGGTGTTCTAAAATCTACCCCTGTGGAATGGCTCCCGGTGTTGAGTCACATCCCACCCCCAAATCTTCGACGCATGAATGCCCTTACTAGAGAGTACAAGAAGATACAGGAAAATCGAAGCCTGCCAATACATGAGGATATACAAGATGCCAATCAGAGACGTCTGCAATCTCGTAAGCCACCGGTTAGGACGGCAATTACAGCCTTAGATTCAGGTTTCCGTATAACTGAGGCCTGGCAACAAGCGTGGTCAGCAAAGCAGAACATTGACATCCCATTTGTAACCAAAAGGCCACCAGGCTTCGATTTGCCTCGTAAAACATGGTCGGCATTGAATAGGGTACGAACTCATCATGGTAGATGTGCCTATCTGATGCATAAGTGGGGGAAGGCTGACTCCCCTTTCTGTGAGTGTGGAGCAGTCCAGACTGTGAGACACATAGTGGAGGAATGTCCCAGATCAGCATACACAGGTGCACATGAAGATTTCCTGGTGGCTAAACCAGCATCAATAGCCTACTTAAATACCCTGGAAGCATGCCTCTAATTTCCAGGTCAAAAGTGACTAAGATATTTTCATTCGATTTATATATGAATTTTCTATTGTTTTCTTTTTTTTTCGAATTTTGTGATCATAAATGTGTTGTGTATACTGCCATACGCTAAATAAATAAGTAGATAGGTATAAGTGTAAGTATAATAGGTATAAGTGAATAGGTTATGTTGTAGTAATCACAATGTTGTGGTAGTTTTCAATCACAAAAGTAGTATAAATCGTTTCTCAGCCAATAATAATTTGTTTAACTTGAAAAAATGAGCGCGACTTGCTATGTAAAAAATTGAATCGAGCACAGTTAGCCCGCCTAAGAGCGAGAGAGACAGAGTGATTTTGTTGAGGATGTGTGAAGGTAAAAATAAAATTTTGTTAATATGAAATTCAGTGCGAGATTCTTTGTATAAATTAATGTTTTAAATATAATTCTTTGTATAAATAAATGTTTTAAATTGTTACTATTATTTCATCCTTCTTCCAACTATAGGAATGAATATTCACTTTAAAATTATTTTACCACTCAAAGTCGTTGTCACGTAAAACTTTCGCCTGTATACCAACTTTACAGGCAACTATGCAATTTTTTTAAATAGGAAGGTGGTCATGCGATACATGATTTCGATAGGGAATTTCAAGAAAAAATGAATGGCAGAAACCGCATATCGATATCTCAAACCGTTTCGGAAATATTCACATTATTAATCAATACTATTCAAAGCAGAAAAGAGAGAAAAAGTCTGAGAACGGCTTAGTATCTCATAAAAAGAAGTGATTCCAAGGTGGGTGTGATTGGGGATGTTACTCGAATTGAAAATACTACTTTACTATGACTTTAAAAATCTGGTCCACCATTTTGAATGCAACTTAATTTTTTTTTAAATAGGAAGGTGGTCATGTGATACATGATTTCGATACGGAATTTCAACACTACCAAAAAATCCAATGGTTTTTAAATCAATTTTTGATTGGATATCGATTGAAACCCTGACTCACCTTGGCCCAATCAGGTTTCAGCTTGACAGTCTGCTCGGCGTCTTGCAGCGCCTTGTCGTAGTCGCCCGACTTGGCATAGGCGGCCGATCGGTTGCTGAACAACACGTGGTTGCTGCCGTCCAACTGGATCGCCTCAGTGTAGCAACTGATCGCCTCCGCAAAGTTGCCCTGCTGCAGCGCATCGTTGCCTTTCTTCTTAAGCTCATCCACCTTAACACACACAAGCAACACAATTAGCAACTTACTCAAACAGATACACAGAAATATCGATTTTGCTCATTAAAATCAAGTGAAAATAGGATTATATAAGATGAAATGCTAAACAAAATTGTATGAAATTGAGTTTTGTATATATGTTTTGTACACATAAATAAGAAAAGAAATTCACAATTAGTTGAAATATAAAACTCATTATCAAACAAATAAGAATCAGACAAATACAGGCAAAGTCAAGCCAACCTGCCTGATTTGAAAGAGCATAGGATACCTGCATCGGAAGCGACTGGCACTAACGTTACGATTTTTGACTGTATGCTCGAAAATTTCTGGTGGAACGTGAAAGGCTGGCTAAAAGGATGATTTTAAATAACTGTCATACTTATTTTTCAACAAAAGTGGTATTTTAGTTTGCCTATGTTTAGTTTAGATGTTGCCATTACATGTAAAAATAAATATGAAACATTAAATACGGTTATTTTATTAATTATGAATAGAGATTTGACATGTTTCATCAATGTACACTCGTAGATGTGAGAGTTGTCCACAACTCGGATGGGGGGGGGGGTTCACACCGGAGTGATTTTTGCCAGGCACCCAGTTTTCTACCTGGCGATATCACCGGCACAGACAAATACATGTAAACCAGCATGTACACCAGCGGGATTTTCAGCGTCTCAGAACAGGAAAATTCATTTCGAGTGCTGCTTGAAGACAAATTGCTAGCAATTTTTGAGGTTTATCATAAAGTGTTAGCATTAAAAAAAAAGCATCCATGATCCTTATTCAACGAATGCTGACTAGAGCTCATACTTGTGACTAGTCTCAGATCTATTCAGAATTCAGAAATGATTGGTACTCAATCCTTCACATTCCTTTAGTGCCAATTAATAGCTTGCTGTAATCGTGCTATTGATATTGTCGATATTTTCTCGGTAATTTATACCCTTGGAAATATTGCGCCGGAATGTACCCCTCCTTAAGCTTTTCACGAGGAACCACTAAGATTTTTACTCATTGTTATGCACAGGGCTTCAAGTGAATGTAGTTTGTTAATGTACAGCAGTCTATAGATGAAAATGGTGCCCATTCAACAGATGTTACTACTTTGTTGACTAACAATATCCTAAATTGTTCTGTTATCTGTAATGGTATCATCAAGCTACCTACTAGTTTATAAAATTTGGGATGATTGAAAATTGTGTGTTTGTCACTCAAACAGAAAACATTTCAAAAGAACTCCTCATAAGACTGAGCCTGCTTGGAGAAATAGAACATACAAAAGTTATTAAATTATTAGACTTTTCATTAATTGTTTTGACGAAGGTGATATTGTAATCTCCCAAAAATAAAAGCAAATGGTGTCAACAATTTTATTGGTACAGTAATACTGGTTTTGGTTGAAAGACTGGAGAACTCAATTTATAATGAATGTCGTTGCAACAAAACTAGTCTAGTCGCAGTAAATGTTACAATTTTTTCATTCTAGTATTTCCCATTATTATTAATGTAGTTTAATCAGTGTCCCCCATTGAAAATCTTCTGAAGACTCCATTTTATTTATAAGAACATACCATAGTTGCCATTGTAGTCTTCAAAAACAAAAATATAGAGACAATCACTTCAAACCGTCAGCATTATTTACAATTAAAATCAATACTTGCCATTCAACCAAAGCTTACAATATGAAGTGATTCTCATCATACCTTATTGACTTCATGTCTTGATTGATTAAACTCTGTTCTAATAGTTTCTTAAATTTCTCAAAACCTCTTTGATGCTTACTAATTTCAATTTCAGAAATTAGTGAAATCATAACCTTTTTCGGACTAGTCTAAATTTGGGAGAGAAATAGTACAAGGAGTATCCCTAGTTTTTCTCCCCTGGTCAGTGATTTCTTGTAAAAAATTAGCAATAAACACGTTGGATAAATTCTCAGAATGGCCATTGAGGCAGTAGTATCTCTTTAATCCAGCCACTCTAAATATGAAAATATACAATTCTCCACTTCGGAAAAATATATAACGATGGTTTTTAGTAGAATGGGAATAGCAGAAGCTCTAAGTCTTCAGTAACATTTTTATAATCTCAGTATCCCGTTGATATCTTCCACTTTCTTCTAACGAGATAGGTAATTGAAAGCCAGAAAATGCAGACTGTTTCGCAAAAACTCCTGTAATATTCATAGGAAAAAGGCTAACTCACACTATAGTGAAATTCACTTCAAATAACTTTCATCAATAGTTGAATAAAAAGCAATGACGTTAATTATTAGGAATGCTGACCGTTTGAAGTAAATCTCTAATATTTTTGTTTTGACAGGAACTAACTGAATAGAAGTTTATATCTTTATTTCACTGAGTTGTGTTCTTGTCAAAATAAAAAATGATTTGATTTGATCTCACTAGACATGGATAAACGGCGATTTTCTTTAAGATTACCTATTTATTCATATAAGTGTGATTATTTTCCCTTTTTTTTAAATAAGAATTGTGTCAGTTGGTGTGTAGGCTATTTTACAAACGTTATATAATAATGATTAAACTACAAAAGACATAAGTAACGCCTCGGAATCCTCAATGCTAAAGACAAGCTGGATAAATAAATGAATGAGACTTAATAATCCATAATATTTATATTGGTAATTCAAAGATAACAATTTCCAAAAGATTCATTTTTCAACACTTCTTTCAATTCTACAAACCCTCATCTCTACCTATAAAAATCTTTTAGTATTTAGTATACTCTAAAGTTATATAATATCACATTACAATGATTGAGGAATATTGGAATCTCTAACTAGCAATCTTGTTCTGCTAATGATAAGGAATGAGGATGACAAAACGGGATTAAGCATTAGATTATGATAAATGACCACAGTTTATTTGTATGAAGTCCATTTGAATGGAGTCCATTTTTGGATTATCGGTTCCAAATTTCACCTCAGTAACCACGAATTGAGATTACGAACACTATGGGAATGCACACCATAAAATATCTGTAAATTTTTCATTTCTTCAATTTTCGGTCTTCAATCTTCACCTCAGCAATTCATTATTCCATTCTCTTCAATGTTCGGTCTTCAAACTGCACCTCAGCGACTACACCTCAACAACCCGCGTTTGGTAAGCTTAGCGTACGTCTCACAGGCCGCCTGCCCTTCCCTGACCACTGCAAACCGTCCCCCCACACTCAAATCCAAAATCGTCGAGCCCAACCTGTCGTTCTCCAAGCGACCGCCATCGAACACTGCACCCAAATGCTTCCAGATCGCATCGAACTCTTCCACCGCCAGCGAACTTGGCTCGTTACTGATGTTTGCACTGGTCAACGCCAGAGGTCGTCCAAGTTCGTTGGCCACTATCTGAATGAATGGGTGGTCGGGAACACGAATGCCCACCTTTTCAACGTCGGGGTTTAGGTTTCGGTTCAACCTGTTGCTTCTATCAAACAACAAAGTCACAGGTCCTGGTAACAGGTCGTTCAACACATCGTTTGTAACAGTTCTTGTGTTCCCCCATAAACTCACATCCTCCACCCTTCCCACACAAATTGCAATAGGTTTTTTACAGTCTCTAGATTTGATTGTGTACAATCTACTCAACGCAACATCGTTTTGAGCGTCACAAGCAATACCGTAGATAGTGTCTGTGGGAAGTCCAATCACCTCTCCGTTTTTCAAAAGTCTAACAGCTGTTCGAACACATTCTGAATCTCTCGTGATGCAACGGGCAACTTGCAGCCCGAGATCTACAATCAAAGGAAATTTGAGCATTTTACAGATGTTGTAACTGGTTTCAGACGGTTCTGGTTGGATAAAATCCGAGTGTTATCCAATGGTTGACAAGTCAAACAGTTTATATAAACGTTTTCAGACGATCGAACTTGGAAAAAATCTGAGTGGAGCAATGGTAGACAAGTCAGACTGTTTGTAAAAGTCTTGAGATGAATTCAGTTGGATAAAATCCGAGAAGTAGAGATGGTAGACGATACAGATTCACCCGCGTACATCTACCTGCGAATCAGAAGCAGTAAACATTTCCTTCAAACTTGGCGGATTTCATGAGGTGAACAAAATTATTCACCTCATCACGAAAATTTTGAGTAAAAATTTCTGAGAGTGTTTGCAAATGTTCTTCAAGACAAGACATAGCGGAAATGTTTCAACTTCCTGTTAGAAACAGAGGCCAAAAAACTGACCCAAAATCTTGTTGCATTGAAAAATTGATATTGATGTTTCACCCAGCTTGAAGACAATACAACCAAAATCAACTGAGTTTTAAAAAAATATTTCTCCGTATTCAATATCAAGAAAAACTGAATGTCAATTTGTCATCCAGATCATGTCAATGTAAAAGTCTCACACATCAATGCAGGCCTATACGATTTTCCGTAAATGAATAATACATGTAAAAATGCATAATCATCCTCTTATTTATTATGAATTTCAGAGTTTCAAGGAACATGATAAAAATAAATTATGCATGATAATTGTTTTTCAACTTGTACGTTTATGATAGCTCATATTCCTGTACTGAACAAAATATGATGCATTTTTGAGAAGGGACAGAAGAACAAAGGTTCATCACACACCTGACACATAACCTCAAAAGTAACAGAACATGCATCAAAAATAAATAGTTTACGGTTTTAATTATTACAAGTTTTTAAAATGAGTTATTACAATTGAAACCGGTGATCAAGATGATTGTTAATCAAGAATAAATTATAGGAAGTTGGTTACCGTACTCTCAAATCTCCAAGTTTTCCTATTTACTAATTCAGAAGTCCACCTTTGTATGTTTGAATAGATATGATAAACTAAGTTATATTATCAACTTTGAATTCAAAAACGGATAGAGTAATATTAAGATTTCATTCAAAAAAATAAGTAAATTTTAGTACAAATTATGAATAGGTAGCCTACGTTTATGATTGACTAGTAGTTTAAATGTAATGATCAGTACATTGTATTACGTATAATCATTAAAAGTTATGACTGAAGTTTAAATAAATAAGATTAAAAAATATTTATTCAAAACATGCTGAAAGTATAAATTTGAACCACGGTAAATTAGAAATGTTGTACTTTATACAAGATTAATTTTGTGTAACGGAAAGGTTAACATAACCTCCTCCTAGTAGAACGGAATAGAATTTATATTTTAGTTTGAGAGGCAACGTAATTGTAATACAATAGTGACAATTATTTGTTCTATACAAAGCCTATTATCAATTAGTTAGATCAACCTTATTGTTTCATAAAATCCACAAACTGTTTTGAAAATGTTTTGCATACGTAGACTACCATTGATAAACAATGTCAATTTATGCACAGTACTTTCTTTTAATCAATTGATTCCATCTTATTTATCAAATAAGTATTTGGTATCAATATAATTTAATTTCAACTTTTTAGTATGTTTGTAAGGATGAGGTGAAGGTTTGATTGACCTGCTTTGAAACTTCAGAACTTGCAGCTTAGTTATAAATGATTAAAACAGTTGGGTGAGTGTGTAATACTTTTCATTACTACGAAAGATAATTATATTCCCGTGGGTTGTACACCTCTGGGCTAAACTATACAATCTAAATAGACTATCCACATAGAATCCCATGCATTTTCTAAAGACGTGCAAAGTAGTTGGTATAGATTTAAATGTTGGCATTTTCCCAAAACGTGCATCTAATCCGTGCGTCGGAATCTCTGCGGCTCAAGTCTGACTTGTTCTATGATATAATCTTATATTTTAATGTACCTCTCACACAATTTTGATGGTCTGTGTAATACTGGTATGAGAACTGAAGTGACATAAATTACTAAATAATTTTCCTTGGTTTTCTGTTGCATGCAAATGGGGGAAAAAAATCTGGAAAGAGAAATAGAAACTTTGTGACCTGTCTGTCGTTGTTCAACGTGTTCTGTGTGAGTGTTGGCTCTTCTATGGCTCTTTCCAGATTCTGTTTCTCATCTGGCAACTGCACGCGTGATTATGCATTACAGTCTCGTGTGCACTTGCACATACGTGCATATAATGTAATCATACCTATAATTTTAATTTATTTGACTCTTATTTTTAATTTATTTTACTGTCATCTAATGTTTATTGACGCTTAAAATTGTTTAGTAAATGCAAAATAAGGTATGAGGTATAAGGTAGGCCTAATATATGACTTCAAGATATAGAACAGGACAGGACACAAACACTCTGATAAATTAATTAATAGGTACATATCGTATCCTGATTGTACTATTGTCTAAAATGGTAATAAGGTATTAATTGTAATGTATCTATCTGTCTATCTTAACCAGTTTAATGTAGAAAACAGTAAACTCATCGCCCGCTGCGATCCTTTCCGCAACGCAGCTAGGAAAACACTACCTGTGTCTGCAATAAATATTGAAAAAAATGTCGCAGCTCAACTAATGCGCTTCCATTCTAGTTTCAATTCAATTTTTCAATTCAAAAAATAATTTATTCCGCACAACATAATATTATTACAAAACATTGTACTATCTAACAATACAAAAAATACTAATGAAAATTACAAAATTAATTAGTTCTAGGAAAACTTGCCTTGAGCCAGGCCAACGTGCCGCGGTGTATCGTTTTATTAGCTGTCGGCCGTCAGTGTATGAAACTAAAGCTGAAATTTAATAAAACAAGTGTTGAGTTTGCTTTGATTTGATTTTAAATTTTATAACAACAACCAATACTTCAACAAAGTGAATCTACTGACCTACCCACACATTTTTGAATCTAAAGGTGCGCACAGATTTACGCGCCGCAAACATGAGCAATTCACTTTTAAATAGCTGATGCCAAGCTTTCTATATCTGTATCTTACCGTTTCTGGAAAAATACAGATATAGTCAGCTGATTAAAAGTGAATCGCTCATGTTCGCCGCGCTTATATCTGTACGCACCTTAAGTTAAGTTGATTAGTTTGAGTTCTGATTTTTGATCGATAGCTTTTGTTATTCTTTTATAAAGCCAATGCTCGTTAATAGGAACATCAGATTATGGTTTCCTATCTCCAAAACATTGGTAAATCATAGCTCAAGCATCAACATAATTCAGTATTTCTATCTAGAGATATTGATAATAGTGCTTGGTACAAACCATTTCTATTTTTTATGCTTTTATTTATGCTCAATGATGAAACATTGGATTTCATATAGTTTTATCTGGTTTTAGACACACAAAATGCAGATCTTTGTGAAGCTCGACGATACGTACGCGCTCAGCGTTGAGGAGAGCACGAGCGTCGCAGAAGTGAAGAACTTCGTTTTGGAGAAATGCGGAATCCCGCTTTCAGAACAGTTCCTCGAATTCGAGGGCAAGCCACTAGAAAATGACTTGACCATTGGCGCCTACAACATCAAGAATGGTGAGACTAATCAACTTGTAATATCCACTACTTTGATTTGTTTTAATAAATCAGCATTTCGTGAATAATCATACTCAATATAATAATTAGGGGTGAAGGTGGGTTGTGTGAGTAGCCTAATACCGTATAGCCTATTATTGCTGGAGGTGAATATTGTGTAATACCGTTTTTGTTATCAGATAACATTTATTCAGATTCTGCACGGGGAGTTGGCCCCGGGTTACAATTGAAAACAAAATGAAAACCAGGGGCCATATCGTTGTGCATTATCTATAGTCGTAAAAATTTGAAAATGCAATGCATTTAATAAATATCTAAATGGAAGATAAATTCATGTCAATTAATTGTGTGGTAAAATCTAGGTGGGCTATATTTAGAAAATTATTTGAAAACAATTTTAAAATTCTTAC
The DNA here is from genome assembly GCF_014356525.2 of Nilaparvata lugens. Lineage (NCBI taxonomy): Eukaryota > Metazoa > Arthropoda > Insecta > Hemiptera > Delphacidae > Nilaparvata > Nilaparvata lugens. Next base: position 64,770,774 of record NC_052508.1, on the reverse strand, counting down.
AAATATGTAATTATTGTATAGTATTTTCAAACTTGAATATATTAAAAATTCCATCTTTTTCGTTAGGGCTACTCTTGAATAGAAATAAAGATCTAAGTGCCATTTTTTTAAATTGTTTATTCACGATATGTGTCGGCCATGATGCCATTATCAAGTAATAATGTATTAATATTATTAATCATAATATTTATAAAGTAAAAATATCAATTTACTTGATTATGGCATCATGGCCGAAAAATGTCGTAAATAAACAATAGAAAAGGCTACTGAGATTTTTATTTTTTATTTCTATTATAAAATTTGTTTTTAATCGAATATGACAGCCCTAGTTAGTTTTAAACATGAATAATATTGATGTAGGCTAGCCCTACGTGGATATCATGTGAGCACGGTTTTCAAGGCTTCAGATTTCTCTGTATTCAAAACAATGCTATTGTTTCCCTATGGTATTGTTCAATTTAGAGGTTTGAGAAATCGTTGGTGGGGATGCGATGGAGCCCACAAGGTTGAGGATCAAATGCTGCTATCTCATGTTTCAAGTTTGATTGGAGATCCGAAGAATCCAAATTGTTATTTGTAAGAATTGAATTTGACAATTTGAAAAAAATGTTTGCTCAAAATTAGATAGAGCAAGGGAAGTCCCGTACTACACTGTAAAGATGATAATAATTGTGTACAGGATTAAGAAAACTGAATGAAGAATGAAACCAAAGGTTGTACACACAATCGTCTACCAACTTATCAAGGAAATCTGGATATTGGAGACCAATATCCCTAAGGGAGGGATAGTGATGTAGGCTAGCCCTACGTGGATATCATGTGAGCACAGTTGTCAAGGTGACTGTTTTAGCAACGAACGTTTACAAGTAAATAACTAGTGATAGTTTTATGATGAACGTTCAAAGATGATGTTTTATTTTATTTTTATCTTGTTCAATGTAAACTTTTAATGAATAAAGTGTAAATAACAAAAGCACATTTACAGCAATATTATAGCTTTCTGAGAACTGAATAGCCTACTGTAGTGTCATATTTTAAGGCAAAAAAATGCTGGTAATTCAAATTACCATTTTTTGAATTTTCATTTTTCCATAAAATTCATTAATCTATTGCGTGATTTACATGAACTGTCAGCAAAATTTGTTAAAAAATGGGAAGCTTTGATGTAAGAAATGCTGACAGTTTGAAGTGAATCTCACTATAGTTGCAGTTTCAGTTGATCGTATTTGAAGCCAATGCTCGTTAATAGGAACATCATTATAAGATCTCCTATCTCCAAAACATTGGCAAATCAAAGTCCGAACAGTATTCACTTATCAGTATTTCTTTTTGAAATATTGGTTATGGTGCTCGGTACAGTCAATAAAATTTTACTTTTAATTTGCAACTATCAGCATAGCTTCAATAGAAAGCATTGATCTTATTCATAAGGAGTCTGGTGATATTATCATCAGACTCTACCATCTCAATGTACCTATAACATTATTTTTTTCCATTCAATCAATGCTCACAGTTTGAATTGAAATAGTTATTTGTGCAACTAGTGCGCAAAGTGACAGTTTGCTGCACCGAAAGAAACGTTTACGCCCGAGCCGTAGGCGAGGGCGGAATGGTTTCTTGAGTGCAGCAGAGGAACTTTGCGCACGTATTTCACATTAAGTTTTTCCTACAGTTACCATTGAATATGAAAAGTGGGTAATTATGGGTAAAATTGCCTGAAATCCATCAAATGTTTTTCTGTGTAATTTTATTATTGATAAAAACCTTAATCCTAAAATCCTAAAGTCCTCGTTGTCCTTGGTTATAATATATAATGAATAATAATTAGCGCGTTGTGCTTCGTTGCACCTCTGCTCACTATAGCAGCCACAGCAGTCACTGTTACCAACTTCATTTTGATTTTGCTGCACTGTTGCTCCATATAACCTACTAAGTATTTTGCGTTGCCATGTTGCAAATCTGGAGTGCAGAAAAATTTTTCCCGCACTAGAGCGGAAAAGTGATTCTTTGCGTTCTGTAATCAGTGCAGCAATGGCCACTTTTCAACGTAACTGTAGGAAAAAGTATGTTATTTATAAAGAATGTCGAAAGGAACTGAATCTCAGTAGTAGAGATATAGAATATATTACAGATACATATGTGGCTCAAAATCGCATTTTTATATTGCTAATGTAAAGGATAATTATCTTAGCGCCGACTTGATGCAGATTCTTACGATATCAGTATCAGAGTCAGTAACTGGTACATTGAAAGTATAATTCGTATGATTTCTAATGGGACTATTCTCACTCAGTCCGGCTGAGCGGATTTATGCGAATAATATTTTTATCGCACCGGACACGTTTACTGATACTGATATACAGAATGTTCTGAAAAAAGGTGCTCACATCAAAAGAAGAAAAACCTTCCTATTGACATAGGTCCGAAAATGCTTAGTTACCAAGTTATACAGGGTGAAAGATTTCGTCTAAATTTCAGTTCCCCTGCTGAAACGAAGCCCTATGGGTATTTGTTGGCTCTTGAAATGTACAATTTAGCGTACTTCATGTAAAATGAACTGAAAAATTGAATGAAATTGTTCCCAGACCTGTAGGCTAGCTACAGCAATTTTTGAAGATATGTGACGAAATATGGCAAACTTGGTCCTGTAATAGTATATTTCGCACCTAGGGTCGAAAATGTACGTTTTCCGGATCGAGATCGCGGTTTTCAAGTTCGAGACGAAGTCGAGAACTTGAAGCGTTCGAGAGCCGGAAAAACATTTTTGCCCGTGTTGCGAACGCTATTTTTCGCCACACCAAAAAAAAAACTTCCCAATAGCCTATATAAGAAATTGAAAAATAAATAAAATTCAAACAGCCTATTTTGATAGTTTGAATCTTGGTTATGACAACTTTTACTGTCAATTAATTTCAATATTACTAATTAATAATTTACAATAGTGACCATATTTTTATACTATTAATATTTCGAATAATTGTTTGAATTTTTATAGCTCGCGCTTTGCGCCTGGTGCAATATCTCATGGATAGATGGATGAATAGAATTTTTATTACTATTTTGAAATAATGTGAAAAATTAAATATAATTGCATATTTCACAGTTTTGTCTCGAAATATATCAAAAAAATTTATTGAAATTTAAATTACGGTAACTAATATAAAAAATAGCTAATAAAAGTCGAAATTCATCGACAAAAAAAAATGTCATTGACCGAGATCATGTTTGTTATTCACTGAGCTTTGAGGTTTGATGTATTACGCCTTTACGCTCTCGGCCATTTCGTATTGTTGAACGAGGGGGCCTGACTGAAACACTTAGCCGGTTTGCCGGCATTTCCACAACAAAATATTGCTCTGAAAATAGTTAAATCATAGAGAAAACATTCGAAGATTCAATCTTGAGTGGGCCTAATGTTTTCTCTATATGGTTTAATATTGAATAAAAATTATCTAAAAGTTTTAATAATGAATTACAGAAAAATTACTAGGAATTTTTCAGCCAAGGCTGAGTTTTACCAGTAGGCTTACCTTAAACTTCAGATCTCTGCTGTATTTTCTTATTACCGTATTATTGTTGATTGTATTGCATTAAGAAGTGGAATTCGACAATAAAAAAGAAACAATTATTACTCTATCTCACTTTTAAATATTGATACAATTATTGTACTTTGATTTCAAATTCGATTCTTCACTTTTAAATACTTGCGATACGTACCTTTCTGACAATGGACAATGCAGCCAACATTAAGTATATTGTTGAGGCTATGGAGATATCATCGTATTCTATTGTTTGATATCAAAAACACAATAACAAATATTAAATTATGAAACAGTAATTTATAAAATATATTATAGACATAATACCGCGATTCACGATACATAATTATATAGATTATTACAGTCGTTATGAGATTATCTCTCTATGATTTTTGTGAGATCGGACACGATCAGCTGTTATTCAAGGTCATTTTACAGCCCTAGGGCCGTAAAGTTTTACCGGCCTGGTCGGAAAACAATCACTTTCGGCCTCCATATGACGCACGTAAACCAGCTCATTACATCCAAGTGTGGCGAAAAACATGTTTCTTTAAGGTTTGAAGCAGATTTACTATGTTGAATGAACAATAAACAAAAATATTTTTTTACAGAACTTGTAGAAAATTTAATTTTGAAGAGAAAGATGTAAAATAAGTCTGTAATAGACAAACGTAACCTTTGAAAAAGTAATCATAATTACATACAAAACGCATGAAAAGAGAGCTTAACAGACTTTTTCTATTTTTCATGCGTTTTGTATGTAATTAAGGATTTTTTTCAAGGTTGCGTTTGTCTATTATAGACCTAGTTCACCAATAGGATTTATCAAATTCGAAAAGACAGTCGATGCAAAGTTGTCAATTTGAATATATCCAGTCATTTATGAACTTTCATGAAAAATTAGAACTTCGCACAATTTTGCGACACTTCCAAGTCTCAATTATAGTGACTCAATTCTCAATTATATCTCACTATATAGTGATGGTTTTCTTGTCAATGAATAGAACATAACTTTCTGAATTACTATTGATTGATGTAGTGGACTAATGAATGTGTATTCATCTCTGTCTCCAGACTCGACCATCCACGCGTCGATGTTGCTCCGTGGTGGTGTGATCGAGCCCACCCTGCGCATCCTGGCGATGAAGTACAACTGCGACAAGATGATCTGCCGCAAGTGCTACGCGCGTCTGCACCCGCGTGCCACCAACTGCCGCAAGAAGAAGTGTGGCCACACAAACAACATCAGGCCCAAGAAGAAGCTGAAGTAGACTGTCACTTTTGTTTGCTGTGACTCCTGTTGCAGTATCACTTTTGTTTACTATCACATCCAAATAAAGATGCGGTTTTAAATCGGTGTTTCATTTGTGTCACCTCATAACTAAGCTATTCAAAGTGATATTAGAGGTATTCACTGCTGTTTTAATAAGCTAGAAGCCTTGCGGGACTCGGGACAACGATGGAAGCGGGACAATGTATTGTGTATTGCATTGAATTTATTGACAATCAGAATCATTATATTATACAATAATATGATTGGGAGAAGACATCAGGTCTTTCTCACAAATTTTGAATAAGTTTTGAAAAAAGAATGAGGTTATTTAATTTAAAACATATCATGGCGTAAAAATAGTGTAGATCCTGTTGTTGTCCCAAGTTCCGTACCAGTGTGCGCAAGGCTCAACTATTATTTGCTAACTTGGAATTGTAAGCACCCAATCCAGAACCGTCTTTGGGAAAACCAGCTCAATTCGACTTGGTTGCCCAGCAACCTATAAGCCCGATTCTAGAACTTGATGACTAGGCAACATATACTAGTATTAGACAACATGAGAGTTGAATATCTTAAGGGCCAGACCATGCTAAACGTTTTTTCAGGCGACAACCCAATCAGTAAATTGGAGAGTTATACCAGCCCTACCGATTCTGAAAACGCCTGAAAAAACTGTTAATATGGTCTGGCCCTAAGGCTCCTATACATTCAACCACCAGTCTTGCTAGAGATCAAATATGGTTGCTTAGAGAAACAATAGCATAGGTAGATAACCCACGGTAAGAGGCGTTTATGTCTCAACTTTTACTGTTATGTCAAGCCGATAGTCCACGTAGTTCTTTCCTGTGAAGCTGTGTGACGTTGGTAGCCTCTCATATTGTATGAGATAACAGTAAAAGTTGCGACATAAACGCTATTTTTTCTCTATGTTAGTATAAAGCTAGCTCGAACTCTAGAAAGGCTGATGGGCTGGCGACTCGAATGAGACAGCAAAATCTGATTGGTGGTCGCCAGAACCTGGTGATCCTTTCTAGTTTAATGAGCGCAATAAGAACTAATGCCCCCCGACTCTTTCGGGGCAATTTGTTCCAATGAATTCCTCCTCTGCTTGGTAGAAAAAAAATCGTTCTCAATGGGATGTCACACATTTTCATTCTGCTTTCTGAACACCCCTTTAAGATCGAATGGTATTATTTTTCTACCAAGCAAAGCAGAAATTCAATGGGAAGCATTTTACTGTTGGTGTACGTTTTAGGAAATCAACCTTGGATAAAAAACGTCATTCAACAAAATAAACACCATAAGAACCAATAAACAAATTTGACGAATGTACGGACACTGAGTAAAAACATATTCTCATATAAAAGGGTTCCTTCATCCGTGGTACGGATGATCTCACTTCACCGTTTTTAAATAAGACTTGGAACCAAGGCTTACCTATTGATGAATTTTTTGGACGGTAACCGTGTCCTAGCGATTCGAATCCATTAAAATAATATTTCAGAAAATTTGAATAGTGTTCGAATAAAATAGAATACGGTAATACATGTGCCGTATTGTCTTTTAAGTTATATTTGTAGGATTACACACAGTTTTAATATAACAAGAAGTCAAGTTCTCTATATTAGCACATTGGAGCAATATAATATTAAATGTATGCTAATAATAACTTATGATTCTTCTTCACTATTGTACTTCAAGTCCCTGGAGCTCCATGAAATGGAAACAGAATAGGGCACTTCACTGTAATAGCAGAGAAAACTTCTTTAATTGTATTCTGTGGTAATAGTCTATCCGCTCTGGAATTTCTTCCTCTAGTACGTCTTTTAGAACACAGATGGCGTAAAAGCACCAATCTGGAATTCTCCGAATATTCTCAGTGAGAGAGAATGGAAGGGCGCAAGAATCTTGTGCTACAGGTTCTATCTTCTATCTCCTGGCACTTCAGTTTGCTATCTTGGTTCGCGGAGCATGCTTCAGGTGCTAACTCATATCAAATAAAATCGCGGCTGTTTTCGAGTTTTAGTTGAACGCCTACGAACTAACGAAAAGTTTAATTCAACTACAGCCATGGATTTTAACGTTTGATTCAACTATAAGCGGTGTTTTTGGTAAGTTAACTCTTGGAAAAATGTCTTAAAATATAGAACCATATTCGCAAACTTCAAATAGATTTATTTAAATGCGTAAAAAACATTGCTGCAATTCTCACATATTATTTTTTAATGTAAATGAATAATATGCCACTTTGTAAGAACTAATTGAGTTGTCAAGTACCTAATATATTATGGATTACTGAATATTGTTCTACTCTACTGGCATGATTCTTTTTGAAATAGGTAGGTAGTCATTGCAACTTTGCAACCTTGAATTTCCAAATCGGATGAACGCAAGGCTTCTTGCTGATAGCTGATACTTCCTACAAAGGACAAATTGCAAGATTCCAGACTCTGATTATTGCATATAGTGTACTCATTCATTTTTTGTTTGAAAGCTAGAATTTAAAGTTGAATGAGATGATTTCAGTATTCCATTTATGAGTAAACATTTGTTTATCTCTGTTATATGATACACATACAGCACCCACGTGTCCAATTATGTTAACTTATATCAGTTGCATTTTTTTTATACATTGTGTCATCACTCTCTTTCTGAAAATGATGAAAAATATTGGGGCTATTTTGACAAAATTGTGAAGAAGCTCTTTTCCCTTGTGATTTATAAGATTTCACTGAGGAACTGCACCCAGTTACATTTATTTATATCAACAATTTTCCTATCACCCAGCTCGCACAAGCCTGGAGCATGTGTGGGCATCATCACTAAGAGACAGAAAATAAGGAATAGTTCAATTCTTGATTGACTTGGTGCTTCTTTTCTATGGCCGTTGAAGTCTCTGGATTTATACTACAGTACTGCATGTAATAATAGCAGAGAAAATTATTTTATTTTGGAGTCAAACTCATGTCTGTATGTAAAGGAATATTTTTCTCTTATTCTTTTAATGTTCTAGAATATTTCTAATATTTTCTACTTTTTGTTAAGCACGTTATCGTATAATGTTGGCTTGATTAAGGTACCGGTAGCCTAGGTACTTGAAACTTGAACTATCAATTACAGGTACCGGTATTGAAAAAAATATGTTAATATCATAAATGCAATATTTTCAATTAAAAAATATAATTATGAATTATAAGATTTACATTTTACTGGTATTTTTGCATGTTCAGCATTCTTTCCTCATATTGTAAATCTACAATATAGCCTACATAAACGTTTTCTGATATTTATAAAATAGCAGGCATATGCGTAGGCCTTACTTATTATATTGTAGGAGATAATTTATTGTCATTTTGTATTATCTGTCTTCACATCACTCTGTGTATGATGATAAGTTATAACACTGAACATTTTTAAACTAGGTCGTCCATTATGCTATAATATTTGTGTGAGTGATTAAGATTCAGTTCTCATGCTCCATAATACTTCTTTAAACAGCTTATTGTCTTGGCAAATACAACCATTTCTTTCATTCTCTGGTGCGCCAATTATGAAAATTATCACGCGAGCCGATGCAAAATTACTCAACAACTTGCTTTGTTTTACTTTCTGAACTTTTGACTGTCGTTTCTATCCTATAGGTCCCAGATGTAATAATTATTATCATTCTTTAGAATATTTATCTCCTGTCCATCTAGCATGAAGAAAATGTAGACTTTCTATTTGTGTAAAGCTTGCTTTTGAATAACTGTTAGTTCATTCACGGTATCCTGCTGTAGTGAGACTCATATCATACTGTCAGCATTGTTTTGACGGGAAGCATTAATGCTATTAATGGAGATTGGTGACAGCTTTGAGAGAATCCCACTATATCTTAAAAAGTAACTGTAGCACTCTAGCACATACAGTTAATAAATGGGACTGTGGTTTATATTATATTTATATTAAGAATGACTGAGGTTTATATTTGAAATGAAATGAAATATTCCTCTGAAAAGTGTCCCGTAAATTTATATCATTGTTCCATTCATGGTTTTCCCATTTCGCTCATATACTAATGCTCAGTCGATAAAAATTGGTGATTTTTTATCTAATACTGGCTATCCCAAAGTACCTATGTCTTCTTAGCTGAATAAATAAAATAATTATATTAATAAAAATATAAATCTGAGTACCCTTTTTAAATCATTTCGTCACAAAATAAATAATAATTATAATTGTGGCGAATGGATACTCAGTTTTTTATTTTATTTATATAAAAAAGTAGCCCTAAAGAAAAAAGACAAAATAATTATAATAGGCTACAAGAGAAGAAGACTATTCTTAAATTTAGAGAATTGAAAATGGTTGATGAATTAAATTAAAATTTCGAAAATATAGTCATCGGTTAAATATATGGATACAGTACGGTGCACTTGAAAAATAATATGGACCAGAAGTAACTAAGATGAGCTGACATACATCGGCAGCAAGTAGCCTATTTGAATTTTGAAGTTGAACTTGCAAAAATAAACAGCGGTAGTTGACAGCAAGAAGCCAGTCTTGAGAATAAGTTAACTTGCTTTGAAAGTTTGCAAAAATAGGGTAGCTGATATTCTTCTCATTCAAGCTATTTTTGAAAGATGAAGTTTGTCTCGAATTCAAGTTAAAAATAAACTTCATCATTACTGTAGGGACCTGCCTACTTCAACATTGCCCACCACATAAGCTTGAAACCCATCAATTATAATAATTCATTTTTCAATCTTAAACTGCGTTAAATTTTTGATTGTAATTTGACATAAATTTCATAATATTCTAATACCTTTCGCAGCCTTTTTTAGCCTAACGGCTCACCAGCTGTTATTGTTGCCTACAAGATTAGACAACAGTGGGACGAAGCCTAGCCTGTGCTGTATCACTCAAGGCCACATGTAGGAAGTGAATATTACCTTGCACTCACTGCTATGAGATTCGATATGAACTGTCAGCATTTCTTATAAATAACATCCATGTTTCCCATTTAACCAATGATGACAGCTTGAAATGAACCTCACTACAGAATTTAGATTGGCGGATGACTAAAATCGATTTCATAATCATTTTATAGTTGTTTCTGTGTCAAAATGCAATCTATTTTGAATAATGTGGGTCCACTAGGTTTGGTTTGCTTTCTGTTTAGCCTACAAGTCAAGAAAAAATAAAACCCTTGAAAAATAACGGTATGAATGAAAATAAATGCTCTTTTAAATAATATTAATTAATTATTATTATTAAACGAAAATCCAAATTAAATGCTGTAATTCACCCCGAAGACTTTTGCTACTGCAAATATTGACAACAGGGTAAACAGCTAGATGGAAATTCGATGAGCGCTACTATTCAAAAATTATTTGTCAGCCCGGGAATCGAACCCAGTACCTCCTAATTGCCGGTCAGGAATGCTTATCCTTACACCAAACTGACAATCTCTGGATTATTATAATATCAATTATATCGGTATGGTGGTCATGTAGGTCTATATTTGGTTTTGAAGCATCTAAATTTAAAAATGTACTTTGTGAAAATAATTGAGAACTGACAATTTTGTGAAGTGAACAACTACAAGACTTAACCTATTTTGACTATGTGTGTAACCTTATCTAAATTTGGGAGAGGAATAGCACAAGGTTACCTTATTTTTTCTCCCCCTATCGTTTTTGATGATGTACTTATTGTATCAATCGATAAAGAATAAATAATATGATGTACTATTTCTTCTGCTATAATAAATAAAAATAGAAATTTGGAAACTGGATATTAGAGTGTTTTTCGAGTGGAAGATTGAGGAACATTGAGATTTACTTCAAATCATCAGCGTTTCTTATAAATTAAATCAATGCTTCTTTCATTTCAACTACCTTATGCTAAAAGTTTGATGTAAATCTCAGCACTATAGTCCCATCGAGTATTCAAATGATAAATATAGTAGGAGTGCATATTTTGTAATTCATTTAAATCCAATTACTAAAAAATCACAGCTTCTCAATCAATGAACAGTTCCAAGGTAGCTAGCCTAAACAATGTTTTGTTTTGGCTGATGATTTAGCATCGATTAGCTAATATAATTTGTAAATGGTATATGGTACACTCTGGTAATGGATACGACCTGTTGGCGTGAAAATGGTAATTTTTCGATGACAATTCACTAAAATGAAACGTTTGTGGTGGGACTAACTTCAAACTGTCAGCACTGGCTGAATGGGAAGCATTTATTTATTAGAAGGAATATTCTGACAGTTTAAAGTGAATCTCACAACAACTATAGATTTGAAGAACGTGGCAACCTGAAATTGATTTACACTGAAATCGATTTTATTAACGTGAGTTCTGAAAACTGTATGGAATTAAACATCAATTATTTCATTCATATCAATTTATTTCATCCAAGTATCGTGCAATTCAATCTATTTGAACCTTTGAAAGCTCCAATGGAATCAGCGTTGAACTAATCCAATGATTGTTGTCTACTCACTTTGATAATGTAGTGTTATGATACTAATATTGTGAAAAATCTTGTATCTCATAGTTGAAATTCGAAGATTGAAAATAATAATAGGTATAGTCTATAAAAACTCTGACAATAGAATAAGGAGTGTATATTATTATTCAAAGTGGAATGAGCAATACTCTTCAACAGAGACTGTATATCTCTTGTATAGATAGATTATCTTCTCTATTTTATTCTATCTTAAAATTTTGTTTAATTTAATTACATTTAATTTTTAGTAATTCTAATCAATGGACTGACTATGTTTTTGTGTTTTGAAAGAGTTTCTCTATTGTGAAAATCAAATATAATAAGATAAGAAATGAATAAATTATTAACTATAATATTTCATTAACAACTATCTTCTTTGAATATTATCATACTGTAATATTACATTTTTCTTCTCACATTGGAATCGAATCTTCAATTCGAGATCTTTGGAACTTTATAGTAAATGTCAGAGTTATCAATAGACAGACAAATTTTTTGACGGAGAATTTATTATCGTAAATGTTTGTTGCATTGTTCCATAATGTCACCGAGGTAGGGTTAACAAATTACTAAATAAATCGTTTATTTGAATAGAATATATGTATAAAAATTTAAAATAACATTTTCAAATTAAAGTTTTATTGAGAACAGATGTAGAATGTGAATTCTAAATTTATAAGTTATAATTTTGTGTTGACGTGTCTGTAAAGATCGATATTGAAGAGGGCGTTGGTTTGGTGACTTTCAACTTTGCTTTTCCTGTCTGACCTTCTTCTGAAACTAATGGCTGGCTGTTGCTTGTATAATTTTGTGCTCTGAGTTATTGTCTGTTTAAATGAATTTATTAATGTTTTAGATTGAAGTTTATATAAATTTTTGTGCAAAATTCGCTATTAGTGTAGTAAAGCCAATAGCCACTGTGTTTCAACTGCAAGCTAGATAAGTATTTTTTAGTTCGTAATAATTCTGAAATCATTAAGCTTATAAGTTATTGTTCGTTTTATAATTCTGTGTTTTTGCCAAAATTTTCATCTGAAGATTATAAGTTAATTTGCTCTGAAAACTGGATTTCTCATTCATAGGCAATAGATCCATTCACAGTTTATCAAGTATCTATTTTATTGGAGCCGACAACTTTCCTTAGTGTGATAGGTGTTATATGCTATTCCAACCGTTTAAGGAAAAATTGGTAGCACGGCAAATGGTACGCCCTGGTGTGGGACTGAATCACCACATTTGTTCCAAATGTTACCCCTGTGGTGGGACCGAATTACAAAATAAATATGTCCCAAATGGTACACCATGAAATCCCTGGTTATAGAAATTATTAGTAGATAGATATCTTGATAGGTTATGAATGGTTTGTTGCTGAGTGGGAGATCGGTTCAAGAGAGATCAAGTTTTAATGAATCAGTGCATATTACAAAATGGCAACATTAAAAATGATCTGAATCTTATAGCATTCTTAACACAAAGGTTTGATAAGCTAGATGCTAGATTTGATGAGTTAAATGCTAAATTTGATAAGCAAAATGCTAAGTTAGACCAAATGTTTAAAAATCAAAATGCTAGGTTTGATGATATGAAGCAAGAATGTACTAGCATTAGACTAGAGCAGGTTAGTATAAACCTTCTATTGAAAGATGCACATGAAAAATTGAGTGATAACCATGAAAATGAAAACAATTTGAAGCATGATAATAGTAGTGTTAAGATACAGGATCAACTCATTCAAGTTTCTGACAATGTAGGCCTAGTTACTGTTGTTGAAAAAGTCAACCATAGTGAAAGTATAGAATTGAGTAAAGAAGTAGGTAGGGAGTTGTCTTCATTGAAAGTCAACTATCAAGAAAGTACTATTGCTACATTGAAGGTTAGGAAAACAGTAAACAAATCAAATGTTTCTATGGATCAGATTACTACATCAAAAGTTAGGAAGATTGTAAACAAAATGAATGATTACATGAGACAGGTTTCTGTGGAGGTTAGGAACAATGTGAACAAAATGAATGTTGCTTTGAGTCAAGTTGATGAGTTCAACTTTCAACTGAGAATTGAAAAGATGTATGCTATGCATTCTCAAGTGAACATGACGAACTTTTGTAGGCAAAACTGCTTGGTTGAAACAAATGAAACCATGAATAAAATCATACTATTGAAGAAAACAAAACACAAAGTTTCCATTGATGTGCTAGTATTCAAAGGTTGTTTCAAGTTGATTATTTACAAGATGATGACTATGAATCACATGATGAAAGGGTATTCCCCAACACACAATGATTAGGAATCCTGTGTCATGCCGGGATTCAGAATAGCAATGACCGTAAATACTACGTATGGTAAGAGTCCATAATTGTATCTTTTTTCTTTCCTGTAGCCTATTTTCTTGGCCCTTGATCTTTTCAAATTTCAATTCTTTCCTGTCTTTGTGTAATATTCAGTAAGTTTCTTCTATGATGCATATCTTAACCAATCTTGTCCATAGTCATTTAAATTTGTATTTTTTCTGAAATAATATTAGAAGTTGAAATAGTAGCTTATTTTCCTAATCTTTAAATTGTTGATAAAACTTAACTTTTCTAAAATCTATCCATTGTAGTGTAAAGAATTGTGTGCTTGTGACATATTTTTTCATCATGTATCACTTATGTGAAGTGTATCAATTTTGTGTGTATTGTTTTAGGGAATTTATTTACCCAGTTTTCTTTTTCTCTTCTTTGTATTGTTTTAGGGAACTTATTTACCCAGTATTTCATCTTGATCATCTTTGTATTATAATCTTGAAATGTTTATACTTATTATACAGTCTTTAAATTTTAAATTATTTTAAAAAAATATTTGGTTCAATTTAAAACGTTTTGTTATATTATTAATTGAAATAAGTGTTTTGTAATTGATTTTTTTTTTCAAATTTTAAAACTGTTTGTTCTATAAATTTTGATATGATTGATTATCGTTTGAAATGGATGCTGGAGTGTATGTAGAATTTTTAGTGGGGTTTGTTGATTAGAATTTTGCTGGTATGTGATTGTTTTTTTTTTGAGATGGAAACCCATTATTGCCTAAAGAAGGAATAACAGAGGTTATGACTTAGAGAGGCAGTAATGAGATAATATTTTTTGTGTTGATTACTTATGTTGATTGCCATAGATGCAAAAATTAATGATTAATAATGTTGATTGCCATAGATGCAAAATGATGATTAATTATGAATATTGTTTGCCTTTGAAGCAAAATATTATTGATGTTTTGAATGGTTTCTTGTTTAATGTTTGATAGTAAAGTTTTGTCATGAAATGTAGTTTGTGTTTAGAACATTGAAAAGTCGAAATAAACTATAGTATCCAACAAACGATGATTAACAATATTAAATAATTTGCTTTTTATACAATTTTTGAACAAATTAAAACTAAATAATTTTGAAACCCTGAATGATAAATCATAAATGTGAAATGAACATGCTATAAATGAAATGTTATATTAATAATAATGAAATGCAAATATATTATGAAATGATTGAATAGAAGACCAAATGTCTGAAATTATTGAAATATGTATTGAAATTAAATTTTGTTGTGTTGTTATGATGTTTGTTTTTTACAATTTTGATAATGATACAGGGTGTTATGAAATTATATTTCTATTTTGAAGAATGGATTAAAATGTTGATATTTGAACAGTGAATAAATGAATGATTTTTTTTTTTAAATTTATCATTGATATGTCCATATTTCACAATTTATGTATTGCTGACTGTATAATAAGATGTTAACAAATTTCAATTTCATATATATTTAAAATAATTTTTATGTGTATTAGATTGTATTGATAGCCTAATCAAGTTTTTCTTTTTAGTTTATAAGTATTTTAAGATAACAGGTACAGCACAGACATTAACATTGAAATAGTTATCATGTGAATCTCGAAATCAGTAACAAGTGAACGCCATGAAGAGTGTTAAGAACATTTGGGTGATTTTCAAACTAGTGTGACATAACTACGCCAATATCTACGCCTAAATCTACGCTGCGGCCTACACCAATAACTACGTCAATGTCAACACCAATATCAACACCAATAACTACGCCAAAATCTACGCCGATGCCTGCGCCGAAGCCAATATCTGCGCCAATGCTGATGCCAAAATCTGCGCCAATGCTGATGCCAACAACAAAAATCAATGCCAATGCCTGCGCCAATGCCAATAGCTACGCCAATGCCAAAATCTGTGCCAATGCCAACAACAAAAATCAATGCCAATAGCTACGCCAATATCTGCGCCAATGCTGATGCCAACAACAAAAATCAATGCCAATGCCTGCGCCAATGCCAATAGCTACGCCAATGCCAAAATCTGCGCCAATGCCAACAACAAAAATCAATGCCAATAGCTACGCCAATGCCTGCGCCAATGCTGATGCCAACACCAAAATCAACGCCGATGCCTGTGCTGATGTCAATAGCTACGCCAACGCCAATGCCAATATCAACGCCAATGCCAAAGCCGACACCAAAGAATACGCCAATAGCAATGCCAACGCTTATTGCTGACTCTGTATCTCAAACTTCAACACTACTGCATTACCTGGAGGTAATTGCCATCCATGTTCACATTCACAACTTTGAATTCAGAAGAACAGTCACAGTATCATGAAAGAATTGATTCAAAAAATCCTCTCCTAAATTATTCCTGTATGCAGAACTCTAAACCTTGAAAGCTGAAAATATAAAACAAAACCAAACCTTACCTAAATTAATCCTCACCTAAATTAATCCTGTATGCAGCGTCTATCTCTTTTCCAAAAAAAAAATGAATTACATTGTCATTTCAAGCCTGAAATGTACATTGTATAATTACAAATATGATACAAAATTTATGTGACTGTATTGAATTTGGAATGCAGCCGTCTACTACAAACATGAAGCAATGCTAACTGAGATGTCACCTGTATCGAGTTTGGTATGCAGCAGTCGACTACAAGTATCAGCCCAACACTACCTGCATCCAGATCAGCCCAACACTTAACGTCATCACATTGGAGTCACACTTAACTGAAAATCATACTGAGTGCCTTAACGGACTGTTTTCCAAAATGTGCATCAATAAAATCAACCGCATCAGTAGTGAAAGAAATGAACATTTTTCGATTTATTGAAATTTTATGTGAAAATTAAATGTAACAATTCATCAATTCATTTAAAAAAAAAAAAAAAAAAAAAATAATAATAATAATAAATTTTTTATTCAACATACTAAAATTTTTTTTATGCAATAAAAATTAAATTTTTCTATCTATTAAATTTATGTGCAATTTCAAAAAAAACTATTCTTTACATATTAAACTTTCTGTTGAGATATTTTTCTTTAAATTATAAAGCTAAATCAAAAGTAATATTGATATTCTATATTTTGAGATATTGTTTGGAAACATATAACAAACGCTATTGATGAATTTTTATAATAATTTTCAATATTTTTGGATGACATGTAATGTTTTTCTAGAAAAAATTGTTACTGTTCTCGAATTTAAATTTCAACAATTTTCATTAGGGTCAATGTAAATTTTTTTTCTTTGAATTTTCAAACAGTAAAATTTTTTTTATGTCAAGAGGGGGGTATTTGTAATATTACATTTTTCTTCTCACATTGGAATCGAATCTTCAATTCGAGATCTTTGGAACTTTATAGTAAATGTCAGAGTTATCAATAGACAGACAAATTTTTTGACGGAGAATTTATTATCGTAAATGTTTGTTGCATTGTTCCATAATGTCACCGAGGTAGGGTTAACAAATTACTAAATAAATCGTTTATTTGAATAGAATATATGTATAAAAATTTAAAATAACATTTTCAAATTAAAGTTTTATTGAGAACAGATGTAGAATGTGAATTCTAAATTTATAAGTTATAATTTTGTGTTGACGTGTCTGTAAAGATCGATATTGAAGAGGGCGTTGGTTTGGTGACTTTCAACTTTGCTTTTCCTGTCTGACCTTCTTCTGAAACTAATGGCTGGCTGTTGCTTGTATAATTTTGTGCTCTGAGTTATTGTCTGTTTAAATGAATTTATTAATGTTTTAGATTGAAGTTTATATAAATTTTTGTGCAAAATTCGCTATTAGTGTAGTAAAGCCAATAGCCACTGTGTTTCAACTGCAAGCTAGATAAGTATTTTTTAGTTCGTAATAATTCTGAAATCATTAAGCTTATAAGTTATTGTTCGTTTTATAATTCTGTGTTTTTGCCAAAATTTTCATCTGAAGATTATAAGTTAATTTGCTCTGAAAACTGGATTTCTCATTCATAGGCAATAGATCCATTCACAGTTTATCAAGTATCTATTTTATTGGAGCCGACAACTTTCCTTAGTGTGATAGGTGTTATATGCTATTCCAACCGTTTAAGGAAAAATTGGTAGCACGGCAATACACTAATAGACTTGCGAAGTGTCTTGAGAAATTTTAGAATGGTCCTCTAAAATCGGTGTTTCTCTTTGATCTTCAACGGCTTTGATTAGTCAAACATGTTTTCAAAATATGAGAA